>NC_048312.1:8351997-8489680 GCF_013100865.1 Trachemys scripta elegans
AATTCTTTGGAAGAACTCCATCCTACAGTTTACACTTTCCTTGTTCAAAATTTAAGCAGATTAGAGATGAAAGAGATCGGGCTGGGAGGCTTCCTTTATAGTTGAAGCAGGTTGGGCGCTGACAGGCAACTCTACCTTGTAGGCTTTGATGAAAGCGAGCTGATAGTCTGTGATCTCTATTCAATGGGTCCTTTCTCAGACAATACTTTTAGCAATAGCCATTCAAACTATCAAGATATTTCACATGTAGTTTACTATGTGGAATTACAAGTTTCCAGGAGGATGAGGACAATAATATTATTACACCACAAGTCCCATCTAAATGATAATATCCCCCTTTGGTCTCTGTGTCAATAGAATACAGTAATGAAGCATTATAAGAGAGGAACTGGATTTAGCATCTACAAGCTAATTAGGTCGCATTGTTAGATTTCTAATAGGATGCATGTAAACAGAGACATATTTAGCACTTACTCTTTGCTTCTCTAACAATACAGGCAAACAACTTGAATGCCTTTTACAGTTGCCCCTTGGGCCATTTTAGGGGTTCAGAATCACTGCGTGTAAAAGCACGCTGGCTATACCTCCTCCAATCCTTGATCCACCCTATTCCTTATTCCACACGCTCAGCCTGCTCCAGAGTGTGCCCCCTGTGGTGGAGAGCAGCTGTGGAGCTGACTAACCGCCTGGTTTTAGAGGCACACTGCACCGGGGTGCTCCGAGAGTGGATTATGCTTTTTGCTACAGCCCCATTGTGCCAGTTAGGTTGAGCCAAAGGGCAGTTCCCCTGCTGTATTCTGGGAATGTTTGTGAAATCAGTTTACCAGAGTTCAATTTCTTGCCTGTTTTCTTGCAGCCCCATAAGAGTTTACCAATCAAACCAGTCTCTACATGGCACATGAGATAAGTTCTGTCCTCAGATGCACATGTGGGCCTCCCATTGATGTCAGTGTTGAATGGCTTAATTGGGAGCGACTTGCACATCTGAGGGGAGAGTTTGACCTCATGCCTGCAATTCCTGCTATTTATTGTCACATATCTGTGCCTATCTATGATGCCATAAAATGCAGATTAAGATTGTCTGACTTTTTTTTTTTTTGGCAGGAATTTGCAGGCTTTTAATGCAGCCGTTCTTCGGGATGTCCCACTGTTCCAAACAGAAACTATTTTATCTGCTCCTGAGATAATCCTGCATCCTAATGCCAGTGAAATTGACAAAATGAGTGTTCATTGTATCAGAGACTGTGTTGAAGTCACTAAGGTGATTATTGATAAAGATTATTCAGGGCTTGCTTGTTGACACAATGAGTTATTCTTGCTTTATGTTTGTGTTGGAACATATGTCAAGGGGAAGATTTTGATTATATTGGTTGGAATAAAAATATTCAGTATATTGTTTTATTTTACAAACTGTGCTAATGACAAAGGACCAAACTCAGATCTTCATACAGTTTTTATTCGGGCAAAATTCCCATTGACTTCATCAGGAGTTTTGCTTGGGTAAGAACTTTAGGATTTGGTCCTATACATATATAAACACCAGCAGGGAAATAGCATCCAAATACAATTAAGACTGGACCCTATGCATATGTGTGCTAAGAGGAAAAGAGGTGTAGGTAACCTTTCCTATAACCACCAACCTCCTCACAAGCAGAAGGGCAGGCTATTTACCTAGCACTCAGGAAGGTGCATAACTCCTATACTAGCTCAATGGGATATGGTATCTGGCCAGGGGTCTGTTACAATCGTAGGATGCTCACTGCTTCTTTTCAGAAAAGAAACAATGTTCTAGGAGCAATCCTACCCTGCACTGATGAACAGACAACACCCCCCCTAAAAATATAAATACAGGTCAGTCCTGCCTTCCACCTTCCCACTCCAAAACTCACGGCTCATGCTCTACTTTCTTGCTGAGCCTGACTGACCTGTACCTGCCCCTCTGGCCTAGCTTATGACATCCTCAGGAGACAGACTTGAAAAACAGACCAAATAACAATGCCTGAAAAATGCATTTGGCACTACAGGGTACTCTGAGCTCAGTTCTGATCTCAGATAGATAGGTGTCCTCTTTTGTCAAATGCCCAACAGCTAACTTTAAAAGTCCAACATGCCTGAATATTTCAGATCAGAATTAAGCCTTGAGTATTTTAGTAGAGCAATCTCCTACTTAAGGGCTAACAACTATCACTAATTTCACCCACCCCCATTAATACACTATTATTTTAATACTAAAACTCTAGCATTTTGTACGATGGATGCACGGCACCTGTATCGACTGCCCCCCTCAGCATGCTGAAGAAGACGAACTCATCACCTTAAGTTTTTTTAATGACATCTCTCAGAATCCATTAATAATCGAGCAGGCTGTTCTCATCACTCAAAACATACACAAGCTCCTGAATTCTCTCACCAAGTACTTGAATCGATGGAAGAGATATCGCCCTCTGTGGAAATTAGATAAAGCCATTGTTATGGAGAAGTTTGCTGCAAAGAAACCAGCTTGTGTCACCTTTGATGAAAAGTTGCAGTTCTATATTAAGATAGCTCAAGAAGTGACTCAACAGCCCTTGATTAAAGATGAACAGTGCATTAGGCTTACCCTGGGCCCTTTAGCCTACACAGTACAGGAAAATGCAAAAGGTTGGGTGACTTCTCTTGGAAAACTTCTCAATGAATCTGCAAAAGAGGAACTCTTCAGTCTTCAGGAAGAAATTGAGGTAGATATTTTCTCTGCTCAGTGATAATCAGTCTTTCTAACCAGCTCTGAGTGGTGCTGCACAGTTGCATGACCTAAGCCTCCTATTTTATGAGGGGAAAAGAAATCTCAATCAGACATTGTTGGGTTCATCTTTATCATCAATTAACTAACTGCTAACTAAAAAAATACATGCAGATTATTTAATTGTTTTACATGAGCTGACTTAATATAATTGTACTTAATTGTCTATGTTTTTGCCTAATTATTCTCTTAATGCTGTTTCTGAAAAGTAATTTTCTTTTATAGAGATTATCACAAAACCTTAGGAAAACTCCTGATTCTTTGGAAGATCTCAAATTTGTTCTTGGCACAATTGCAGAGATCAAAGATATGACTCTACAGGTGGAATTGAAATATTTAGACATTCAGGAGAGATACCGGACCCTTGCAGTATATAACATTCCTGTAAGTGAATTTATGTCTAATCCCATATATATTTTATACTTGTGCTTCAGATACAAACACCTTTTGTGTAAACAAATGAAGTTTAATTAAACTATTTTGAATTAACAGAATCAAAAAGTAATATTTTCACATTGTTACTCCCAGATTGAAATTTACTAGATTGCTATTCATTTGTTTAGCTCAGTTTCAGGTTATTTAAATAATGTTTTTGTATATTTCATAACTGAAGGCCTGATCATGTAACCCGTACTTTCCTGTGAGTAATTCCTACTTGTGAGGGTATTCCCACAGAAGTCAGTGGTACCATTCACTGGGGAAATCCACTCCACTCACATAGAGTCCAGTGACTGGGCTTTATGCAGAATGGAGGCCTGATTCAGAGCTCTTTAAAATCAATGGAATTTGTGTAGATGTATACATACATGGTGCATAATTTATCCATCATAATCCATGAAAAGTGTTTGTCTAGAAGACTTTCCTTCTCTTTACAAGATTGAAGCTCTTAGGGCTTGTCTATACTTACGCGCTGGTTCGGCGGCAGGCAATCAAACTTCTGGGTTCAATTTATCACGTCTTGTCTGGACGCGATAAATCGAACCCAGAAGTGCTCCCAGTCGACTCCGGTAATCCTGCTCGGTGCGAGGAGTACGCGGAGTCGACTTGGGAGCCTGCCTGCCGTGTCTGGACCGCGGTAAGTTCGAACTAAGGTACGTCGACTTCAGCTACGTTATTCACGTAGCTGAAGTTGGCGTACCTTAGTTCGAATTGGGGGGTTAGTGTAGACCAGGCATTTTTGATAAAGAGTTGGAAAAACATGACTTCAATAGGCTTTGGATCAGGCCCTGAGTGCAGTGAGGTTTGGGAGGTGAAATCAACCACTCTAACTCAGGGTCAGTGAGCTGGGCTGCTGTGCACTTCTCCCCCATATCTGCTTTTGCTGCCCTGTGAGCTGGAATAGGAGCTGCAGCTCTCTGTGCTAGTTGTGTGGGTGTTGAAACAAGATCTGCAAAAATGTCCATCTCATGACCCCTGTCCTGGCATATTCACCCCATGGCCATCTACCCTAGCCTGTGTCGCTTTGGTGAGAAGAAACTTTCCTTGGTGTGCATGTACTGCCTTATTCAAGGGTACTCACTGTACTGATGGAAGGCTTTCATGATGTGGAAGGTCTTGTGCTGCCTTTACACCATGGGTCAATTTCATCCTCTGTCAGGATTCTTCATGTGAGTATGAGTTTCAGGATTTGGCTCACATACTTTGTATTCATATGTGTGTTCTCTTTAGACAACTGAAGAAGAGAGAGAGTTGGTCGACAAGATTAAGCAAATGTGGGATACCCTCTTATCTGATGCATCGGAAGTTGATCACAGCCTTGGAAGCATCAAAAAGACATTCACAGAGGTAATATTTTTACCTTATATGTTTAAAATGCATTTAGAAAAGGAAGAAAAAAACCCTAATTCAAACAATATTCCCTTTAGATTACAAGGGAGCAGATTGGAGACTACAGTAGCCAGATAGCAGATTTTTTCCACAGATTTACTACTGAGGGGCCTGGTGCTGTTGGGGAGAATCTTGACAAAGGTAAGAAGACTTATGTCTCTGTAGTTACATTCTAAAGTAGTGTGAAGCCTGATACGCTTGAAAACAGAAACCTGTGTACTTTCAAAATGTTTTCCCCTCTTAAAATACAAGCTGAACAATTAGTATGACATTTGAAGAAATATAATTTGTGTATATGTATACAAAAATGGTGCATTATTTATCCATCATAACCCATGAAAAATATTTGTCTAGCAGACTTTTCTTCTCTTTACAGGATTGGAGCTCTTAGATATTTTTGATAAGGAATTGGAAAAACATGAGAAAAATCGTCAGGAGTTGGCTAATGCTGAGAAACTTTTTGACCTTCCAATCACAATGTACCCTGACTTATTAAAAGTGCAGAAGGATATGAAGGGTCTAAAGCAGATCTATGAAATTTATAAGTTGCAAAGAGTAAGTGTTCTATAAAAATATGTATAATATAGAACTTCCCTTTTATTGCAGTCAAGTCTGTTCCTATCCATTTGACTGAAATAAGTTGTGATTGTTTTATCCTTCTGACTACCAGAATGTAGATTATCTGAATAGTGCTTTAGTTATACACACTGGTCCAGGAAGTGTAATGTTGTAGTTAGGTCCAGATTTTGATACTCTTATTCATGCTGGTTAGCATCTTACCCCCAAGTAGTCTCATTGACTTCAGTAGGATTGCTCCTGTGGTTAGGTGCAGTGCTCGTGAGTAGACGGATTTCAGGCTGGCCCTAAGTGACCTTAGTTGGTCTTTGAACGAGTTTTTCTTTTTTTAAATGGATTTTGGAATAATTAAAATGTGGTAACATTAAAAGCCAGACTGTGACTCTGTAAAGCAGGTTCTTATTACTGCTTCCCCGGTTGTGTCTTATCTTAAATCAGACTATAAGCTCGTTGAGGCAGGGGGGACTGCCTTTTATGCTGTTTGTACAGTGTCTTTCACATTTGGGCCCTGATGCTGACTGGGCCTCTGAATGCTATTGCAGTAGAAATAATAAATATGTTGTCACATTCCTTTCATAGTAACTTAAAAGGAAATGTTATGAATGTTTGCATCTACCTTGTTTCCAGGCTGCTAAAGAGGAATGGTCGCAGACCCTTTGGGTAAATCTCAATGTGCAGTTTCTCCAAGAAGGAATTGAAGGATTTCTTAAAAGCCTCCGAAAGCTGCCCAAACAAGTGCGCAGCGTGCCGGTGGCTTATCACCTGGAAGCAAAGATGAAGGCATTCAAGGACTCCATTCCTTTGCTGCTTGATTTGAAAAACGAAGCATTGAGAGACAGGTTTGATCCTGTTTGTTTAAGGAATTTTCTATATGTGAAAGGACATTTATTTTTGTTTGTTATTCAGATGTTGAAATCATGCAAACATTTTGCATGTTATGGACCATAATAGTTGATATCCAATTACTAAGATCGCACAAGATGATGCAGTATGTGTAAATATTG
This sequence comes from Trachemys scripta elegans, assembly GCF_013100865.1. Classification (NCBI taxonomy): domain Eukaryota; kingdom Metazoa; phylum Chordata; order Testudines; family Emydidae; genus Trachemys; species Trachemys scripta. The sequence continues at coordinate 8,358,184 of NC_048312.1, forward strand.
TGTGTATTTTATGTAAAATATGAAGTCTCATTCTAAACATGAAATATAATTCTAAATATAATTCTAAACTGTATCGAGCACAGGACCATTATTATACATTTGTTGACAGTAATTTTCACATTTACTGTGTCATAGTGCTTCACAAAATGAACAAAACCAAAATCATAGATACATAGGCTCAGTATCTCAGACCAGCCACTAAATTCATGCATGCAAAATGTGGCCATGTGGTTATCTCACTTGCACTGGCACCTAGGCACTTGATCATACAAATGTGATAATTCCACATAATTACCTATTCTGTGCACTCAAATGAACATGTAGATATTATAGCTACTGATCTAGCGTCTAATGCTAGTAGTTCTAGTCTGGAATGCTAGAAACACTGCTGGAATCTGATAACCACTGGTTGTGCTTAGTTCAAAGCTGGCTGCTGACTGATGTTTTGCTCCTTACATTTGATCTCAAGCAGAAGTAGCTGAGACCTGATCAAATCAACGCTCCTCCTTCCTATCACCAGCTCCCCTGACATTCAAACCACCCTTTCTCTGCTAGAACAGCTTGACAGCTCAAAGCTACCAGTTCATCTCTCTTATCTGCATCACATGGAACTGCCAAAGCCATACCCCCAGCGAGTTGTGGGAAGTAAAGAATGAGCTGCTGAGCCAACCCCCAACCTGGTGTTTGGCTGGGATGGGAAGATGGAGTGTTTAGAAATGAATGTTCCCTCCAATTTGTCTTCATTTGATAGCATTATTCCCTGCATTTTAAGTTGATCCCTGTTGATAATACCTGGTCTTGTTTATAACATGCTGATTTACTGAAACTTTTCCAGGCATTGGAAAGATCTTATGGAGAGAACTGGCACTAGTTTTGAAATGACAACAGCAACTTTCACCTTGGAGAATATGTTTGCTATGGAGCTGCACAAATACTCAGATGTTATCAATGAGATAGTGGGATCTGCTGTTAAAGAGCTTAGCATTGAGAAGGTAAAGTTTTTAAATAATACCTAGCTTGTTTTGAAGACACGTAATGACAACAAAGGTTTTAATTTTCTTCATTGTTTTTGATCTTTCAGTTTTAGTTATCAAATGGTATTTAGAATAGCAGTAAATAGTTTAACCTTAAGTTGCCAAAAAAGATTATGTTAGCCATTTGTGTGATCCTTGTTTGGATTAGATGGGTTTTAAAGTGTGAGTCTACTTTGAAAAGTGATTGTAAAAGTGTCAAGGTAGTTTTCCACATTTATTGTCTACCAGAAAGCTTACTTGACACAAAAATCAGTTTACAATTAAAAATATTTTCTTTCCTAACCGCCAGCCCTGCACATTTGACCTGGGATCTGATAATCAATCAGGATGGTTTCCGTTTTCTGCATCATTGCCAGTAATAAAGGTTCTGCAGCTCAGATAAGTCCTTCAGTGATACTAGTATAACTGAATTATTTTCACTGGAGCTGCACTGGAGGTAACAGAGAAGATAGCTCTGTTAATGATGCACTAGATGGAGCCAAATCCATCTCTCTCTGAGCTGTGTTGGCTCTGTAGTGATAAATAGCAGAAAGAACTTATTTCTCGCATTGAGATTAGCAGATAAAACTCATAATGCACACTAAGAACAGATCTGATGGATACATTGTCCCTGTTCAGAGTAGACCTGCCCTTTAGAGCTAGAAAAATCTGTGTAAAAGACTTCCTAAATGAGCGATTTTCATTTTGATGTTAGAATGACTGCCTCTAGTTTTACAGGACTGAAACAGCCTTCTTTTTATGTTCACATCCAGGGTGTTAAGGAGATAGTGGAAACTTGGGAGAACATGAAGTTCACTGTACAAAGGTATTTCAAAGGCACTCAAGAGCGAGGCTTTATTTTGGGACCGGTCGATGAAATTACTCAGATTCTTGATGACAATGCCGTCAATCTTCAGAGTATCTCAGGCAGTCGATTTGTAGGTCCTTTTCTATCAACAGTTCACCACTGGGAAAAAACTCTGTCCTTGATTGGTGAAGTTATTGAGGTAGGGAAGAAACTGAACGATTAATTTTGTCTCTAGCTTTTGTTGTTCATGATCAAGATTTTCCTTAGAACTTGTTTCTTTGATTGTAACACTTGACTCTTCTTCTAGGTCTGGATGGTGGTTCAGAGGAAATGGATGTACCTGGAGAGCATCTTTATTGGTGGGGATATAAGATCACAGCTTCCAGAGGAAGCAAAAAAATTTGACAACATAGACAGGATATTTAAAAGGGCAAGTAACTGACCTGTTTTGTAATGGCTTATGATTGAGAGAATTATGTGATATGTTTTGCTTTTAGGTCCATATTTAACTGCAGTCCTCCATTTATAGATGTCAGTGCCCTAACATTTTTGACTAAGCAAGTACTTCTCTCTAGCGATACTCCCAGCTATTCAAACTGATTGTAAAAATGTCAATGTGACAGTGAGCTTACTTGGCACAGAAATCAGTTTACAAGTAAAAATATTTTCTTTCCTAATTGCCAGTCCCACGCATTTAAGCTGTGATCTGATAGTCAAGCTGGATCTTGTCCATTTCTTGCATCATTGTCAGTAATAAAGGTTCTGCAGCTGCAAGCGCTTCACAACTTATCTGTCTAAGGCATCACGCATACCTTAGTACTGTAGAAATAGTAAATAATAATAAAAAGTATGACTGTATATAATGATAATATCCTATATTGTTTCAGTAATGCCATAAGGGAAATCTATCTCAATTTGCTCCTCGATGTTACTCCTTAGTAGTTTCTAAACGTTCTTTTCTATGTCCGTAGATAATGGGTGACACTGTAAAAGACCCAGTGATAAAAAAATGCTGTGAAGCCCCAAATCGACTCACAGACCTCCAGCAGATAAGTGATGGTCTAGAGAAATGTCAGAAAAGCTTGAACGATTATCTGGATTCAAAGCGGAATGCTTTCCCCCGATTTTTCTTTATCTCTGATGATGAGTTGCTCAGCATCCTCGGTAGCAGTGACCCGCTCTGCGTTCAGGAACACATGATAAAGGTACAGCATCCTGCTTATGAGAATGCTCCATGCGCACTATGATTTTTAGGTGGAAGATTCTATATTATACATATTATTAAGAGCCTGCTAGTGTTTCTTTCAAACTAAACGTGCTGTAATAGCAACATAGGAAACACAAGAATTGCCAGACTGGACCAGACTAGTGATCCATACAGTACAGTATCCTGTCAGTGCCAATGGCTGGTACCAGTGGCTTCAGAGGAAGATTCAGGATGTCCCATAGTGAACTACTATGGAATAACCATCTCTATAACTCTTGGTAAATTTGTATTTTCTGTAAAAATCTTAATTGGGCCAAATTCTATGCTCATTTACACACTGCAGTTGGGTTCATGGGATATAAGTCTGTGCAAGATCTGCCTGTCAGTCTTTAAAAATAATTTGTCTGCTATATTTGATTGCTCAGAGCCTGATCATGAACTCTAATGGGGGTTAAGTGAGGTACCTAGAGCTTAGGAACCTCTAGTACAAATCGTACAAAGTGTTCCTCTGCTGGCATGTTTCAGATGTATGATAACATAGCATCCCTGAGATTTCAGGAGGGTGATAGTGGTGAAAAAATTGCAACAGCCATGATTTCCGCTGAAGGAGAAGTGATGGAGTTCCGGCGGGCCATTGCCGCAGAAGGCCGAGTCGAGAACTGGATGACAGCTGTTCTGGTTGAAATGAGAAGAACAAACAGACTCATTACTAAAGAGGCCATTTTTCGATACTGTGAAGATAGAAGCAGGTGAAGTAATCAAAGTGATAAGGATAACAATTGAAGCATAATAAACCATTAATAGTTTGTAGTCTATATAAACCATAGAGAAAGTGTTGTAGAAACTTGTTTTTTTATTTAAATATAGTTCCCTTCTCTTACTCTGTATGTTAAGGGGCCATTAAAAATTGATTGCCACCCAGTTCACATGCACAGACACTTAAGCAGAAAAAAGTCTCAATCCCCAGCATCTAAACAATTTTAACTCTGCCCCTGTAGTTCTGTTTATCTTTTAAAAATGTTATCTTTAAAAATGCATTTAAAGTGTTCCATTTGAAGAACAAAATCTAATTCTATAAATTCCAAATGAATAACTGGAAATGTAATTTACAGCTTGATTATGTATTGGGGATTATTCTGTAGGCCAAGTGTTCTGACACTAACAGTTGCTTTTCAGTATAAAGAATAATTTTATGAACTTGCTTAGGAATTAGGATCTGTTCACCCACTAGCTTTGTGTCCTTTGACATTGTCCACTTTTAAGTGGAATTATTTTGCTCAGGAGAAAAAGATTGGATGAGTATTTGTATGTGCTTATGCACTTCAGTGATAGGCACTATGATATACATAGATCAATACATTCTTCAATAACGTAGACAGATAAATCAATAGATAAGATGGATTATGTTAATGTACTCTTGAATTTTTAAAGTACTTCTGATATGATGCTTGTCTGAGGCTGCATGTCATACAACCTTTGTACAGATAAGAATGCAGTGTTAAATTGTTATGGACAGTTCAGAGGGAAACTGTGTGCTGAATGGGTAAGGTTCATTTAGACTTACTGTAAAGAGAGAGCTAAGGTTGCTTGGGTGCTGGGCCATGAAAATTTTTCTGTTTAAACATCTGTATGCATAACTGGATGTTATGGTTGTTGTCAGCACTCTGTACATAACCAGAGCCTGTGATTTCCTTAGTTTTTAGTGGTTTTTAATAGGACTGTCAAGCAATTAAAAAAATTAATTGAGATTAACCGCACAATTAAAAAAATTAATCGTGATTAATCACACTGTTAAACAATAAATACCAATAAATACCATTTGTTTAAATATTTTTGGATGTTTTCTACGTTTTCAAATATTTTGATTTCAATTATAACACAGAATACAAAGTGTACAGTGCTCACTTAATATTTCAGTTCACCTAAGATAAGTACTGTAGTGCAATCTCTTTATCATGAAAGCTTTATTCACTCAGTCCTATTGTTCAGCCAGTCGCTCAGACAAACAAGTTTGTTTACATTTGCAGGAGATAATGCTGCCCGCTTCTTGTTTACAATGTCACCTGAAAGTGAGAACAGGTGTTCTCATGGCACTGTTGTAGCCGATGTTGCAAGATATTTATATGCCAGATATGCTAAAGATTCATATGTCCTTTCATGCTTCAACCACCATTCCAGAGGACCTGTGTCCATGCTGATGACGGGTTCTGCTTGATAACAATCCAAAGCAGTGTGGTCTCACGCATGTTCATTTTCATCATCTGAGTCAGATGCCACCAGCAGAAGGTTGATTTTCTCCTTTGGTGGTTTGGGTTCTGTAGTTTCTGCATCAGAGTGTTGCTCTTTTAAGACTTCTGAGAGCATGCTGCAGACCTCGTCCCTCTCAGATTTTGGAAGGCACTTCAGATTCTTAAACCTTCGTTCAAGTGCTGTAGCTATCTTTAGAAATCTCACATTGATATCTTCTTTGCATTTTGTCAGATCTGCAGCGAAAGTGTTCTTAAAATGAACAACGTGCTGAATCATCATCCGAGACTGCTATAACATGAAATATACGGCAGAATGCGGGTAAAATAGAGCCGGAGACATACAATTCTCCCCCAAGAAGTTCAGTCACAAATTTAATTAATGCATTATTTTTTTAACGAGCATCATCAGCATGGAAGCATGTCCTCTGGAACGGTGGCCGAAGCATGAAAGGGCATATGAATGTTTAGCATATCTGTCACATAAATATCTTGCAATGCTGGCTACAAAAGTCCCATGTGAATGCCTATTCTCACTTTCAGGTGACATTGTAAAGAAGAAGCTGGCAGCATTATCTCCTGTAAATGTAAACAAACTTGTTTGTCTTAGGCTTGGTCTACACTAAACCCCCAAATCGAACTAAGGTACGCAACTTCAGCTACGTGAATAACGTAGCTGAAGTCGACATACCTTAGTTCGAACTTACCCCCGTCCAGACCCGGCAGGCAGGCTCCCCCGTCGACTCCGCGTACTCCTCGCGGCGAGCAGGATTACCGGAGTCGACGGGGAGCACTTCTGAGTTCGATTTATCACGTCCAGACTAGACGCGATAAATCGAACCCAGAAGTTCGATTGCCTGCCGCCGAACCAGCGCGGTAAGTATAGACAAGCCCTTAGTGATTGGCTGAACGAGAAATAGGACTTAGTGGACTTGTAGACTCTAAAGTTTTGCATTGTTTTGTTTTTGAGTGCAGTTATGTAACGAAAAAAATCTACATTTGTAAGTTGCACTTTTACAGTAAAGAGATTACACTACAGTACTTGTATGAGGTGAATTGAAAAATACTGTTTCTCTCATTTATCATTTTTACAGTGCAAATATTTGAAATAAAAATAATAATATAAAGTGAGCAGCGTACACTTTTTATTCTGTGTTGTAATTGAAATCAATATATTTGAAAATGTAGAAAAACATCCAAAAATATTTAATAAATTTCAATTGGTATTTTATTGTTTAACAATACAATTAAAACAGCGATTAATCACGATTAATTTTTTTGAGTTAATCACGTGAGTTAACTGTGATTAATTGACAGCCCTAGTTTTTAGTGTTGATGATGTGTGTAATGGTATTTCTTGTCTTTTTATGAATTGCACTTAGTAACCTTTAATTACAAGTTAGTTTTGTTGTGGGGGAATTTCCTAGTTTTTTTAAAATAGTATTTGACACCTTTACAGAGTGCTCTCTTGTCTCTAGAAAGACAGACTGATATCACAGTTGTTCCAAAAATTCAGGGTAGAACTGTTCTTTCAAATATATTATCCATATTTTCCATAGAGTTGACTGGATGTTGATGTATCAAGGCATGATGGTGCTGGCTGCTAATCAGGTCTGGTGGACCTGGGAGGTGGAAGACGTCTTTCACAAAGTGAAGAAAGGAGAAAAACAGGCAATGAAACTTTATGCCAAGAGAATGCATGAGCAGATTGATGCCCTGGTTACCCGAATCACAAAGCCATTAAATAAAAATGACAGAAAAAAATACAATACTGTTCTCATCATTGATGTCCATGCCAGAGATATTGTTGATTCGTTTGTAAGAGACAGGTAATCCACTGACCCGCTGAGATAATTCCAGAGAGATTGTATTCTGTACTCACAATCTTTTGCTTTCTCCTTTATAGCATCATGGAAGCTCGAGAGTTTGAATGGGAAAGCCAGCTGCGTTTTTACTGGGATCGAGAGCCTGATGACCTGAATGTGCGTCAATGCACTGGCACCTTTTCCTATGGTTATGAATATATGGGCTTGAATGGAAGACTAGTCATCACTCCCCTTACAGATCGTATCTATCTAACGCTCACACAGGTATATATTAAAGGGCTTTCTTCATATAATAGTCTGTTGAAATATATTTCTTGGGGTTCACAACATAATTATTTTATTGCCCCTTTCTGTTTCCGCAAGTGATCACATTATATAATAGTATATTTAAACTCAGTTAAAATCCCATGTGATTTGAAATTTTTAAAGACTATGTAAAAGGCTAGATCAGCTTCAAGGCTGGTTGTTTTGTTAAAATCATGGCTGAAAGATGATCATTTTAAGGCATTATTACAGTGATGGTTGAGCCACTTTGTGAGATCTCCAGTTCCTCTGCTGCTGGCTGCCAAAACTCCTACCTCAGCCAGTATTTTCAGTTCTAATTTCTGGTGCCCATCTTCTGTTCTGCCTAATCCTCTGTTGACTTTCCATTCTTACGTATCAGTCTTTGCTGGAGAGACTGTTGAGGTGCATGCAATGTAAAAGCAGACTGGCAGGAGCCAGAACTGGAAATGCTAGGAGAGAGGCACTCGGGCAGCTGTGGGAGGTGAAGAAAGAGCGCAAACCGGGATGAAGCAGAAATAAATCATAACATTCATGAGTGCGATGCAATCTCTGACTGACTTGCTCCTCTAATTAGTATATTTGCTAAACAACCCAAACCCGGGCTGAGGTGTAACGGTTTATATGATATCCACATAGCTAAACTATATTGTACTGTATGTGTGTGTGTGTGTGTGTGTGTATGTATATACACACACACACACATATATATATATATGCTACATTGTGGCATGTAAGGAACCTGCATAACTTTTTTATTGAGCAAACATGGTGACTTTCTTGACAATGTTTGTTGGAAGCCTTTGAGCTGAATTGCAGTGTGTTACCCTGCTCCATTCAGCCTTGCTTTTGTGGTTTGTTTCCAAAAGGCGCTATCCATGTTTTTGGGAGGAGCACCTGCAGGGCCAGCAGGTACAGGGAAAACAGAGACAACCAAGGATCTGGCCAAAGCCCTGGGCTTGCTGTGTGTTGTAACAAACTGCGGCGAAGGCATGGATTTCAAAGTAAGAGTTAGAAGGCTGCGTTCTCTGGTAACAGGATACTAGCACCATTATGCACAAAGACCAGGCTAAATGACTTGCCTTTAGCTTTCGAAGAAGACCTCTTCTATTTACAAATAAATCCCATGTAGTTGAAAATGAAATATAGTAAAAAAAATGTTTCTTGTTTAAGTTCCTGAGGTGGCTGGAGCTCAGGATTCTGGCTTTGCCTTGTAACAGTGCGAATCAGTGGCTAGATGATAAGATTCTAAGCTCATTGTGGGCCACCAGCATACAGTGAATAAGCCTAGCAATAGACTTTGGAGTGGGAAGGCAGACAGGTATCCATAAGCTTTGTTAAGTCCTTTACAGGTGTACTATATGCCAAAATTGCTAATGCTGAATGTTTTTTGTGCTGTTTTTGTTTTGTTTTCAGGCAGTTGGTAAAATTTTCTCCGGTCTTGCCCAGTGTGGGGCATGGGGATGCTTTGATGAATTTAATCGTATAGATGCTTCTGTGCTTTCAGTCATCTCTTCTCAGATCCAGACAATACGAAATGCTCTAATGAATCAGTTGAAAACATTTCAGGTAAACACACACACACACATGCACACACACACAAAACCTCTTGAGAAAGAAGGCTAGTCTTGTACTTAAGGCATGGGATTCGGGGAGGCTATCATAAGATTCAGTTTACTTGTGCCAACGTATTACACTTGAGTATTAAGAGTTAAGTACTTAAGTGCATATTTAAGCACTTAAATAATTGGCCTGATTTTCAGAGATAATGAGCACTTCCCTTTAAGTGCTCCGTGCCTCAGTTTCCCTATCTGTAAAATGGGGATGATAACATCTACCTACCTACCTACCTGACGTAGGGGTTGTGAGGCTTAATTTATTATTTATTGTAAAGTTTTGCGATCCTCAGGTAAAAGGTATAGTAGAGAAGTGCAAAGCATTTTTGCCATTTTATCTTTTTAAGTCAGAGTCAGTATAGTCTGACATTTGTTTATGTTTTAGTTTGAAGGGCAGGAAATTTCCCTGGATGCACGAATGGGCATTTTTATAACCATGAATCCTGGGTATGCTGGCCGTACTGAGCTCCCTGAATCTGTAAAAGCTTTATTCAGACCCGTGGTTGTGATTGTACCAGATCTCCAGCAAATCTGCGAAATCATGCTCTTTTCCGAAGGTTTTCTTTTGGCAAAGGTAGGGAAAGTTTACTCCAAAGTAAAGTAAAATAAAAACATGTACATGCGTGGTGTGTGGATTGGGACTTCTTTCTTATGATTCTCTGTCTTCACTCTCTAATAGGCCCTTGCCAAAAAGATGACAGTATTATACAAGTTAGCAAGAGAGCAACTTTCTAAACAGCATCATTATGATTTTGGACTGCGTGCTCTCAAGTCTGTACTTGTGATGGCTGGAGAACTGAAGAGAGGATCACCTGATCTTAATGAGGTAGACTTACTGTGTTCAGCTGAGGAACTGCCCCCGTATGACTGGTGTAAATTCTCAAAGGTTTATTGAAATTACCACCTTCTGTGGATCTGTATGTAGCACCGTATGTAGCAGTTCATTGATAGTATCTTTGGATGTATTGAGAATGCCGTTTGTACATCTGCTACACAAATAGGGATGCTTTCCTGTCTGTGGCATTTGTCCTCCCACTTAATGATTTACTTATTGAGCAACATCATTCCTTGCACAATGTTCAGGTACCACCTCTTTACATGCAGTGCTTACAGAAAGGGTCTGTCAATATGGGAAGACTACGTTATCAGCAAAATGCAGATAAAAGGAAGAGTACGGCTGTTTTAACCCTTAGTTTGTATATACTTTGTACATACGTTTGAAGGTCTTGGGGCAAGGTTCTTAAAGGTATTTAGGCACCTAACTGCCATTAGGCACTTGAGTATTTTGGAAGATCTGGGCCTTAATGTTTATATCTAGGATGCAAAGGCTAGATGAATATACAGAGTAAAAATTTCCAATGTAACACCTAAATTATGCTCACCAAAAATGCTTATATGCCAGTTGTATAATCAAAACCCATATTTGCACATGCAAAGCTGCTAATTTACCATACCTTCCAGTACATTTGTAAACCCAAATGTAGGTTTTGCAGAGTTTTCCTTGCAGAGCAAGTAAGTATGTTAACAGTGAGCCTTTGTGAATTAATTCAAGAAACAATCAGTAATTTGGGACATTCCAGCACCCATGTTTGGAAATTTGGTTCCTATAATGAAAAAATGGAATTTAAAATCCCAGTTGAAACTGATCAGGTTCACCGTGATGAAATAACTTTTATTTCCAACAGTAATTCATGCCAAGATAATTATCTAAAGGTATCAGGAGTGCATATAGTAAAAATTGCCAACACTGTATTAAAATAATTGTATAACGGTTTTATACAAATATTTTCTAGGCTATTTACACTTTTGAATATTGGTTGAATATTTGGGGATTCTCTATTATTTTGTGTCTTGTCTAGGATGTGGTATTGATGAGAGCTCTCCGAGATATGAATCTTCCTAAGTTTGTGTTTGAAGATGTACCTCTCTTCCTTGGCCTGATCTCTGACTTGTTTCCTGGCCTGGATTGTCCTCGAGTCCGCTATCCTAACTTTAACGATGCTGTAGAACAAGTGCTAGAAGAAGGTGGTTATGTCGTTTTACCAATCCAGGTAGAAGAAATGTTGAATTGTTTAACATTATTGTTGTAAACAGTGGGTAAGATCTTCATGTGGTGTATATTGGATTGGCATCACTGTAGTCAGTGGAGCTATACTGATATACACCAACTGAAGATCTGGCCCTTATGAGTTTTTTATACACAGTTACCTAAGTGTATAATGTGTATTTTTCAGGTGGATAAAGTAGTTCAAATGTATGAGACAATGTTAACTCGTCATACTACTATGGTGGTTGGACCTACTGGAGGTGGCAAGTCTGTTGTCATTAATACTTTGTGCCAGGCCCAAACCAGGTGAGCACAGTAGTAGATGTAAGGGAATCAGAATTTAAAAGGGCATAGTCTATAGGACAAATGTACTGCAGCAGTCCTATGTGCTCATGCTGTGATCTTCCCTAAAACTTTATCCTACTGTAGTGTTTGCTTAGTGCGAAGTTTAACTTGGGTTGTGTTGTGTTTGGTAATATTGTTCTTTCTGTTACCTCTCTGCTTAGGCTAGGATTAGTGACAAAGGTTTATATGCTGAACCCTAAAGCCATGAGTGTGATTGAGCTGTATGGTATTCTTGAACCTACCACGCGAGATTGGACAGATGGAGTTCTATCAAACATCTTCAGGGAAATCAACAAACCTACTGATAAGAAAGAGCGAAGGTAACCACCTAAGAATTAAAAATTATATTACTAACTTTTAGATATTCTGAATTTTACAAAGTCTCTTTATTTTATGTTTAATACAAATTAGATTAACTGTCCTAAAGAAAAATGAAGGGAACATACCCAAAGGTTAGGAACCAAACAATGATATTGTCCTAAGAGTTTGGTGTCCCAGTCTGATTCTGTAGGGACAATAGCTTCTGCTAAAAATGTGACCTGTATTTGACAGTTCTTCTTTGAGTCTTTGTCCATGTGGATCCCAGTCTTGGTGCACATGTGCCTCATACATATGAGATCTTGCATGCATTAGATGAGGGGCAATATGAGTGGATCCATGGGGACAAAACATCTTGAAGAACCACAGGTACTGATAGGTAAGGAATCATTCTCTTAAGTTTATTTTGAATAAACTCTGTGGCTCCGGAGCCACATGCGGCTCTTCAGAAGTTAATATGTGGTTCCTTGTATAGGCACCGACTCCGGGGCTGGAGCTACAGGCGCCAACTTTCCAATGTGCCAGGCGGTGCTCACTGCTCAACCCCTCGCTCTGCTACAGGCCCTGCCCCCACTCCACCCCTTCCTGCTCCCTCCCCTAAGCCTGCAGTGCCCTCGCTCCTCCCTCTCCTGAGCCTCCTGCATGCCACAAAACAGCTGATGGGGAGGGTGGGGGAGGCGCTGATCGACGGGGCTGCTGGTTGGTGGGAGGTGCTGGGAGCGGGGTGGGGGAGCTGTTGGGGGGTTGCTGATGTATTACTGTGGCTCTTTGGCAATGTACATTGATAAATTCTGGCTCCTTCTCAGGCTCAGATTGGCCACCCCTGTACTAGAGTGATTTTAAGCTACATAAGATACTATCTTTTCTCTTTCCATTGAATTACTTTAAACTGGGCAATAGTCATGGCCTTTCATCAGAAGCAAATTTAACATATTAGTTCTGCAACTCCAGCCCTGTGCATTGCACATTTGAGGGCCTTGTGCACTGTACATGGGAAGAAGGGAGCTAACAGTATTGCTTAGCTCTTGTATAGAGTTTTCTGGTTGAAAGCACTTGAAAACAGCATCTAATACACATTCCCTTGAATGAGATATGTAATAATATTTCAGTTTTACAGATGGGGAAACTAAAGCTGAGCAGTTCAATGACGCTCATGAGGCCATAAAGGTGGGGGAGGAATTGTGGAGGTGTTTGAGGCGGGTTGGGGAGATCTGCCCATGAGCTCTCTACTTCTGCCCTATTGTATACCATAACTTCCAAGTAGAGATTCAGTCCTCTCCCGTCACATGTGGTGCCACACATTCAGTGTTCTTTTCCTCACTACTAGGCAGCTTTTTCTAAGGTGGATATACTGTAAAGTCAGTGGACTTTGTGTCAGGCCCAAGGAGAACATCTTTCTCTGGTATGTGGGCAGGAGAATGCCTGAGCCTCAGCTGGCAAGCAACCTCAAAAACAAATTTTGTATGAATTGAGCCTGTAGAGGTGTAGCAGTCTGTTAATGTGAGCTCAGTACTCCTAGTAAGGTGAATGGGAACTAGGCAGGTTGAAGGAAAGGGCAAGAAAGCCTTTAAATCTCTTCCATTTGGGTTAATTCATATCCTTATCCTAAAATTGAGCTAACATCTTTGATGATGATGATAGTACTTAAAAAAGGAAATAAATGGATAGACTGTGCCTTGTTAATTTCAAAACATGAGGGGACTATTGAAGATGAATCACTGTTTATCTAATGTCTCTTTGTCTGACATGTCTACAGGTACATTTTATTTGATGGAGATGTGGATGCTCTCTGGGTGGAAAATATGAATTCTGTAATGGATGATAACAAGTTGTTAACCTTGGCCAATGGGGAGCGCATCAGGCTGCAGGCTCACTGTGCTCTGTTATTTGAGGTGAGTAATGACCACATCATTTAACAACAAATAAAGGGTTAACTCCATCTGGCTCTGCAGATTCTGAAAAACAGGAGCCTCAACTGCTCTTCATGGTTTCAAGTTATTTATGGCCATCATTGCAACTTTGTTTTCTAGGTTGGAGACTTACAGTATGCATCTCCTGCTACCGTGTCCCGTTGTGGGATGGTCTTTGTAGATCCTAAAAACTTGAAATATAAGCCGTACTGGCAGAAATGGCTTAACCAGAGAGGAAACAAGGTAGAAAATTGCTGGTGTTGATAAGATAATGATTTCAGAAACTGTTACCTGAATATAGAATATAAATGTGGCAACTTCATTGGCTGAATTTCTTTAGAATTCATTTGTCATACAGATCACTGTTACCAAGTTTGATTAGAGCTGTAAGAAAATGAGCATGTTAACCTTTAATTCTTTGGTGTGGAAACAAATAATATAAAAACAGATCAGTGAGAGGTTCTTGATTTCCAGAATAAAAGTAAAAAATTATCATAAGAATGAACTGATTCATATTATAAAATAGTGAATCCATGATCCCTGCTTATGTAATATGGTTCATGTTGCTTTGAAGAGGGCTTTATGTTATACCAAGGCCTGGACTGCACTAGGAATTTACTTTGGTATAAGTACGCCTCTCAGGCATGTGAAAAATCCACAGCTCTGTGAGACGCAGCTATACTGACCTAACCCCTGGTGTAGAGCAGCACTAGGTGGATAGAATATTCCCATTAACCTAGCTACCACTTCTTGGAGAGGTGGATTACACACCCCAATGGAAGGACCCCTCATGTTGGTGTACATAATGTCTTCACTGAAGCTCTACAGTGACGTAGAAATGAAAATGAACTAACATAGACTAATATACTTTACTAAAAGGGTTCCACTACTGGTCTGGGGTCTTGATGTTCCAGCCATTCACTTCGCAGGTGATAAGTGAATCAATAAAGTTCAGGACCCACTGGTCTAGAGTAATCCCCGTGCCCTGGGTTCAACCAGTTTTATCAGCAGTAAATAAATATAATCCTGTAATAAACTCAAGTAAGCATCTTCATCACCCCTGATTTTTCATAATATGCCAAATAAAAGGTAGTAATCTTCCAGTACACCAATAATTCATTTGGGTACTTTAACACCAAATAATAGGCATCATGATGTGTGTGATCAGTGTATACCACCATGTCTGTTTCTATGTTAAAAATAAGGTTATATGTACATAAAAAGAATAATCTATTTAAACTGTATTTTTAACAAGTATTCCTATATTATGTACAAACAAATATGTGTCATCCATTCATATAGCTGATAAGAGTTGTAGTGTGAGCAGAAAGACACCAGACTCCAAGTTTTATAGCAGAGAGATAGAGAATGGCCTCCTATACCTGGAAGTCCCTCATTTTATTAAGTTCTTCCTGCAATATGTCCTGATCCTCTCCGGGAACTGGAGAAGCAAGAACTCTATGAATTCAGCTCAGTTCTACGAGAGTTAACCCTTGGGCTTGCTCAGTGTTCTCATGTCAATGATTTTGATTCAAAGGACCAGATCCATAGTGGGTTTAAGTTGGCATAGCTCTATTGCGTTCAGCTGGCTGATTCAGATCTACTCCTGCTGAGAATCTGGCCCATAGAGTGATGTTGCATCTCTTGAGGGAACTATACCCAGACCTCCTCTGGTACAGGGAACATCTCTATAGCTATGTCTACACTGTGCCGCAATGTGGACTACAGCGGTGGGAATTGCAGAGTGCCCCAAATTGTTGTGCTCTGGCCCATATGGATACTGCTGACACAGACTAGAAGGTATCTAGTTCATGTTAACATAGTCCTCTTTCAAACAGACTTAGCCCTGGTCTACACTACGAGGTTAGGTCGAACGTAGCCGCATTAGGTCGATTTTATAAGCAATGCAGCTACACAACCAACACCATTCTGCCAACCTAAAGGGCTCTTAAAATCGACTGCTGTACTCCTCCCCGGCGAGGGGACTAGCGCTAAAATCAACCTTCTTGGTTCGAATTTGGGGTAGTGCAGACACAGCATAGTGCAATTTGACGGTATTGGCCTCTGGGAGCTATCCCAGAGTGCTCCAATGTGACTGCTCTGGACAGAACTTTCAACTCCGATGCACTAGCCAGGTACACAGGAAAAGCCCCAGGAACTTTAGAATTTAATTTCCTGTTTGGTCAGGGTGGCAAGCACAGCAGCACAGGTGACCATGAAGTCCCAGAATCGCAAACGAGCTCCAGCATGGAGCAAACAGGAGACACTGGATGTAATTGCTATATGAGAAGAAGAATCTGTCCAGGCAGAACGCCGATCAAAAAGAAGAAATGCTAATATATATGCCAAAATTGCACAGGGCATGGTGGAGAGAGGCTATACCAGCGACACACAGCAGTGCCACATGAAAGTTAAGGAGCTCAGGCAAGCCTACCAAAGACAAAGGAGGCAAACAGTTACTCTGGGTCAGAGCCCCATACATGCCGCTTCTATGATCAGCTGCATGCCATTCTATGGGGGGACCCTACCAGCACCCCGCCACTGTCCATGGACACCTGCCAGGGGGGAGTCTCATGTAACACGGAGGAGGATTTTGTGGATGAGGAAGAGGAGGAGGAGGAGGAGAATCTGTTCTCCCCGGCAGCCAGGATCTTTTCATCACCCTGGAGCCAATACCCTCCCAAGGCGGGTTCCCGGACCCTGAAGGCAGAGAAGTCACCTCTGGTGAGTACACATTTGTAACTACAGTACAGGGGTTAAAAGCAATTGTGTTTAATGTTTGATTTGCCCTGAAGGCAGGCGGCTTTCGGCGGCATGCCTGCGGGAGGTCTGCCGGTCCTGTGGCTTCGGCGGCAATTCGGCGGCAGGGACCTGATGGCGCAGCACCGGCGGCCCTCCCGCAGGCATGCCGCCAAATCCGCGTGACCAGCGGACCGCACACAGGCACGCCACCGAAAGCCGCCTGCCTGCCATGCTTGGGGCGGCAAAAACATAGAGCCGCCTCTGCAAGTAGTCTAGAATCATTGCAGCACAAAGCGTGGCAGCGAATGGTCCTGGGTTTTGGTCACATTCATGCAACATTTGGTCTTTATCTTTCTGTGTCAGCCTCAGGAGAGTAATATCATCCATGGTCACCTGGTTGAAATAGGGGAATTTTTGTAAGGGAACAGTAAAAGGACCTCGTTCATGCTGGGCTGTTTGCACTTGGCTAAAAGGGATCATCCCAGAGAATAGCCACGCAGTGGGGAGAGGGGTGTGCTGCACATCCAACCCCAAACCACAGCCCCCTCCTTTTAAACAGCAAACCCAACCGGCATTGCTTGCTATGGGAAAGGAGGGCGCTGCAGTTTGAAACCGTTCTCACATGTTATGAAGGTGGAAGAAGCCAACCCTGCGTACCCTTTGGCTTACCACGGCTGCCCGGAAAACGAATTCTGTTGCCCAGCCGTGTGTGATGTGTGACCATACCAGCAGGTCGCTCAATATAAAAGGCAAAATGCGACCTTGTAGCTAAAGCACATGTGCTGTCTGCTGTGAATTGCTTGATTCACTGGAAAAGAGTCTCCCTTTTGTTCTCAGAAATGTATCTTCTTAAATGTTACTCTCCCTTTTTATCCCCCCTGCAGATGCAAATGCTTCTATGGTCCCTGTATCATCTCATTCCCTGAGGTTATCGCAGATTAGAAGGTGAAAAAAACGCACTTGTGATTACATGTTTTCAGAGCTCATGCAGTCCTCCCACACTGATAGGGCACAGCTGAATGCATGGAGGCATTCGGTGGCAGAGGCCAGGAAAGCATATAGTGAGCGTGATAAGAATACGCAGGAGCAGATGCTGAGGCTAATGGGAGAGATCAGGACATGAACATGATCAGGCGTCTGGTGGAGCTGCAGGAAAGGCAACAAGAGCACAGACCGCCGCTGCATTCATTGTATAACCGCCTGCCCTCCTCCCCAAGTTCCATATCCTCCTCACCCAGACGCCCAAGAACGTGGGGGGAGGGGGGAGGCTCCAGGCACGCAGCCACTCCACTCCAGAGGATGGCCCAAGCAACAGAAGACTGTCATTCAAATAGTTTTGATTTGTAGTGTGGCTACAATAAGCAATGTGTCCTTGTCCTTCCCTCCTCCCCCACCCCACCCGTTCTACCTTGTCAGTTATCTCACTTCTTAAAAAATTAATAAATAAAGATTGCATGGATTAAAAACAATAGGGACTTTATTTCCTTTGCCAGTTGTGGTCGAAGGGGGCGGGGGGGGGGATTGGCTTACAGGGAAGTAAATTTAACAAAGGGGGCGGTTTTGCATCAAGGAGAAACACACACACTATGCGGTACCACCAGTCTGTGCTTGTTTGCCTGGCCCAAAATCGGCGTTTCACTGTATCAACCTACCCCACTGCTGCCATGCTGTCCCAATTGCAACAGCCCGTGCTTTCAGGAACGTCCGTGTCCATGTCCTCCTCACAATCGTCCTCATGCTGGCGTTTCATAGCCAGGTTCTGCACATCCTGCGGGATAATGCGCAAGGTATTTACAATGCTCACAACAGCAGCGGTGAGCTGAGTGGGCTCCATGCTTGCCGTGCTATGGCGTCTGCACAGGTAACCCAGGAAAAAAGGCGCGAAATGATTGTTTGCAATTGCGTTCAAGGAGGGAGGGAAAGAAAGAGGGGAGACTGACAACATGTACCCAAAACCACCCGCAACAATGTTTTTGCCCCATCAGGCATTGGGAGCTTAACCCAGAATTCCAATGGGCAGCGGGGACTGTGGGATAGCTACCCACAGTGCACCACTCCGTGAGTCAATGCTAGCCATGGTATTGAGGTCGCACTCCGCCGACCTACTGCGCTTAGTGGGGACATACATGATCGACTGTATAAAATCGCTTTCTAAAGATGGACTTCTATAAATTCGACCTAATTTCCTAGTGTAGACATACCGTTAGATACCTTTTCATTCACGCCCACAGCATCCACACAGGACAGTTAGACCGCAGGATGCTAACGTGTGCTGCATTTCATACCCTCATAGTCCAAATTGTCAGGCTGCTTAGACAAATCCTAAGACTAGTTACAGTTGGTTAGACAGGTAGCAAACTGGCTTTTAATGTTTCTATGTGGCTGTGTCCTATCTCTTTTTTCTCAGCAAGAACAAGTTGAGTTAAATCGTCTCTTTGAAAAATATGTACCATACCTTATCGATATGATTGTAGAAGGAATTATGGATGGCAAGCAAGGAGAGAAGCTGAAAACCATTGTTCCCCAAACAGATTTAAATATGGTAAGACCTAAAGAGTATTGTTTAAGAACGCTTCTACAGAAGGGGAAACTGAGGCACAGAGGGGGTACATAACTTTCCTAAGTTTACACAGCAAGCCAATGACAGTGGTGAAACCAAAGTGTTCCTCAGTATGACGACTAGACAAAATATGCCTCTATTCCCACTATAATAAAGACAGTAAGTTGCTAACACTATTCTTTTACTTTAACGAATACCTATATTAGCAGACACACACCTATATGCACACAAATCATCACAACATATTTGAATATATTGCCTTGCCCCAAAGGCAAGAAAAGAAAAGAAAAGAAAAGAAAAGAAAAGAAAAGAAAACAAGGCATATTAAAAGTCATCATAATTCTGAACTTCATCTGAAGCCATTGTTTCTCAATTTTCTACCACAGGTGATGCAGTTGACTATGATGCTGGAAGCCATAGTAGTGCTGGAACCCGATGATCCTGATGTTCTGGAGTGCTACTTCCTGGAAGCTTTGTATGCCTCTTTAGGTGCTACGCTCCTTGATACGGGAAGAATTAAATTTGATGAAAGTATTAAACGTATTTCCTCAATGTCAATGGTTCAAGATGATAATGTCATGGCTAAACCAGGGGAACTGCCAGGTAGGATTTTGTCATTTATAATTCAGTCTGGGACACTTCCCTTGTTTTAAAAGAAAACAGTGTGACAGAGTGGGATATGCCTATATCAAAGAGTTCGTATTGTATGTTGTCAAGGCCGGCTCCAGGCACCAGCGAAGGAAGCAGGTGCCTGGGGCGGCCAATAGAAAGGGGCGGCACGTCCGGGTCTGCAGTGGCAGTTCGGTGGCGGGTCCTTCACTCACTCTCTTCGTCTTTGGTGGCACTTCGGTGGCAGCTCAATCGGGTTTTTCTCAGGGCCGCCCAGAGAATTCAGGGGTCCTGGGGCAAAGCAATTTTGGGGGCCTCTTCCATTAAAAAAAAGTTGCAATACCACAGAATACTATATTCTCCTGGGGGCCCCTGTGGGGTCTGGGGCAAATTGCCCCACTTGCCCCCCCGTCCCCCCCCAGGCGGCTCTGGTTTTTCTTTTCTTTTCTTTTCTTTTCTTTTCTTTTCTTTCTTCTTCACCGCTTGGGGTGGCAAAAAAGCTGGAGCCGGCCCTGTATGTTGTATGCAGGATATTAGAGAGACAAGGTGGGTGAGGTAATATCTTTTATTGGACCAACTTCTGTTGGTGGGAGAGACAAGCTTTTGAGCTACACAGAGCTCTTCTTCAGGTCTGGAAAATGTACTCAGAGTGTCACAGCTAAATACAAGGTGTGTTGAACATCATGTCTAAACTTGCCTGAGGGCAGCGTGGTGTTCTGCACTCCAGACATCTTGCGCTGGAAAGGTGTTTTTGACACCTCTTTGAAGGACTGTCATTGAGAGCCATCTGCTACTATTGACTTTGAATGACTCTGAAGTACTGACACACTCTCTGAGAAGAGTTCCACCCAGGGGAGGATTGTCCAGGCAGGAGGAACTGTGGAAGCCAGCCACAAGGCTGCTCCTGAGGGTCCCCCTTGCAAGTCCTGGGATAGTGGTGTTCTGGGGGCTGGGGTAGGAATGGCATGTCGGGGAGGCCTCAGCACTCAGCGCTGCAGAGACTCTAGGCAGCGATCACTATGGCCGTGGGAAGTCTGGGGAGACTGCAATAATGTAGACTTGCAGCATTGTTATAGCCATGTTGGTCCCAGGATATTAGAGCGACAAGGTGGGTGAGGCAATACCTTTTATTGGATCAAATTCTGTTGGTGAGAGACACAAGTTTTCAAGCCTACAGAGAGGTGGCCTGAAGCAGAGCGGTGTATAAGCTTGAAAGCTTGTCTCTCTCACCAACAGAAGTTGGTCCAATAAAATATATTACCTCACCCACCTTGTCTCTCAAATGACTTAGAGAGGCCATCAGGGCCTCTCTAGCCCCTGGAGTAACCCAAGATTGGGAGGGCACCAAAGTGACTTAAAGATATGATAGGACACTCCCTCAGGCTGCGAGTTCTGTGCTGCACCTCTTACTACAAAATCTCACCGTGCACATTTATCTTAGTCAAATGATGTTTCTCCTGAAATATTTCTATGTCCCAGATGATCTTCAGTTGTTAAATGAGAACCACATTGTATATTGCAGGTCAGCTTCCAACTTTGTATGACTTTCATTTTGATGGGTGTCAAAAAAAGTGGGTACCTTGGAGCAAACTAGTTCCTGAATACTTTCATAAACTTGATGTGAAATTTATTGACATTCTAGGTAAGTGTTGCTATCCTTTAATCTAAAATGTGCTATCTATAGCCATCTAGCAGTAAATAACCTGTGCAGTGCAAGATTCCATTTTGGGATGTTTCATTCAGGAAGTGAAGATGAAAAACAAGGCAAAAAAAAATATTTTGCTCTTTACTACTTCTTTGTGATATACAACAATAGCCTTAAAGTTTACTGGAAGTGGTTTTTCTTTTTTTGCCTGTTTTTCCCATTAGAAGTAATAGGCTTTGATATCCTTCTTCATGCTGGAGGACTCCAGCAAGGTTTTAGGAGGGTTTGAATGGTGACATCATAATTAGACAGCTGGGCTAGTCTACACATCTACACGTCACTCAGGATTGTGAATAATTCACACCCTGATGAGTGACATAGTTAAGCCGATCTAAGTCCCTAAGTAGACAGCACTAGGTCGATTCTTCAGTCCAACTAGCTACTGCCTCTTGGGTAGGTGGATTAACTACAGCGACGGGAGAACCCCTCCCGTTGCGATAGTAAGTTTTTTACATTGAAGTGCTGCATTGGTGCAACTGCAGCTGTGGCACTGTAGAGTTTTAAATGTAGACATAGCCTGAGATTCAACACCCCTTCCCTCTCAGTGGCAGCTTCAGCCTTGTGGGATGTCACCCTTCAGGTTCTTCAAGGATCTTGTCAAAACCCTTCAGTAAAGTGAGGAATGTGGAAAACTGATATTCATGATACATCGTAATGTAAAGGACAAGGAAAAAAAGAACACTGTCAGGCCATCTTTATATATAATAAAGAAGCAGTAGGGGATGGATAAAAAATGAGTTAGTTCACAGTTCATCTTTTAAGGATTGTTAGGAACCATGTTTTGCATAACTACTAAGGTAAAAATTAGGGAGTTGCTGAACCAGTGGGAAAAAAAACAACCACAGTCTCCCAGGGTAGACAAGCCAAGAAAATCACAGATCCTGGCTCAATTGCCTAGTCAGAGTAAAAAGTAACCTATCATGAAATCCCGTAATAAAATATCTGTTGTTATGCCAGCATAATAAAGTAGTGACAAGTGAGTTGTACAGTTATGACAAAGTAATGCATATAATTTTATAGTAACAATTCAGCAAGTACATGTTAACTTCACTGAAAACACAAATAAATTATATGGCCACTAAAGTTATCCCTAATAACTTCAATCTAGTCACACAGTGCAAAATTCACTTCTGCAGAGCTCCAGCAAAAGGGCTTCATAAATCCCAGCTAAATACTCAAAATAGGGGTTCAGTGGGGCTTAAATGGTGCACAAGATTTTTGCTGGATCTGTGCATGGGGTGAATGTAATCCATTTCAACACATATGAATAAAGTTTCCACAATAAATGTTGAAAAGAGAGGGTTGTGCAGTTAAGGTTGTTCTTAAATACTGTTACTTATCTGCTGTTTCAGATTACACTTTTTATGCTGCAGTATATTAACACAGTATGGGTTTGCGCCATCATTACATATGCAAAACCTCCAGCTCTGCTGCATTTTAAATTGATCTTTTACTCTTTTTTTTAATAGTTCCTACTGTGGATACAACACGCACTACATGGTTGTTAGAACAGATGGTAAAAATCAAACACCCTGTTGTTCTTGTTGGTGAATCTGGCACTTCTAAGACTGCAACTACACAAACATTTCTAAAAAACCTAAACCAAGACACTAATGTATGTATTCGTGGATTCTGTTCTGTTTATAAAACTTGTGTCTTCCTGTTTCTCATGTTGTATGTTGTTAAATAGTTGCATTTCACCCCAGAGGTGGCTGCATTTCAGTGGCGGGTGAAATAATACCTCCAGTTTAAAACCCGGATTCAACAACTGGATTTGCACTGCTAGGGCCCTGTGAGTCTGTGCACAGCTCCCTTGACTTCAATGAGGCTCCACTTGGATGCAGGGTTCTGATTGCAAGGTCCTAAGTATCTAAAATATTTTGGGATCCTTCAGGATCAAAGGCATTGAATTAATATAGTTATTCTTAAATAGGGCTTCAGTTTTTTATAAGGTAAAAATGCGTTTATCAAATGATCATCTTGGGGTCTTACTGAACCCCCAGAATGATACCGGCTATATTCTAAGTGAATAGCCAGACCAGAATGGTGTTTAATGTATAGCTGGTGTGCTATTTTTTTCATATTGTCAAATGTGAAGAACATTGTCTAAAAAATGCCATTTAAAATATTTAAAAAAACATTTTGATCAAGTTTTTTCTTCCTGTATAGGTGCTGCTAATAATTAACTTCTCTTCTCGTACAACATCAATGGATATTCAGAGAAACTTGGAAGCAAATGTAGAGAAACGTACTAAGGATACTTATGGGCCCCCTATGGGAAAGCGTCTCCTGGTTTTCATGGATGATATGAACATGCCAAGGGTAAGCTGCCATCCTGTTTGCAATATAACATAAGAAGATGATAGGCTGCATTCTTGTGGTCCATTAACGCACAAGTCCAACTGGGTTCATTATACACGCTTGGACTTCAGCTTTGTACCTTCCAATTTCTAAGTTTTGGACCTCTGAGCACCGTGGCATATTTCAGTGCTATTACAATATCACTCTTAAACTTTAAACATGTATCTTTTTTTGATGGATAGGCTTCTATCCTGGGGTCGCTCTATCTCAGGGGTCGGCAATCTACGGCATGCGTGCCAAAGGTGGCACGCGAGCCGATTTTGCCTGGCACGTGGCTGCCAGCCGGGGTCCTGGCCGCTGGCCCCGCTCAGCCCGCTGCCGGCTGAGTGAACGGAACCCCAGACCGGCAGGAGGCGGGGAGCGCAAGGTGGAAGTTTTGCCTAGGGCGCAAAATATCCTTGCACCGGCCCTCCTGCATGCACCCCAGGTTAAGAACCACTGCACTAAACTGATAAGATCTGCATTTTAATTTAATTTTAAATGAAGCTTCTTAAACATTTTAAAAAATTTGTTTACTTTACATACAACAATAGTTTATAGACTTTTAGAGAGAGACCTTCTAAAAACGTTAAAACGTATTACCGGCATGCGAAACCTAGAGTGAATAAATGAAGACTTGGCACACCACTTCTGAAAGGTTGCCGACCCCTGCTCTATCTATAGTCAAACTACGCAGCTGCCTAGGGCCCCCCCACGATAGAGGGGTGGCTGGGTCAAATTTGAGTGGCATTGTGACTCAGTGTGCAAGGTTGCAACGCCACTCACCCAAATTTGGCCCAGCAACCCCTTCATCATGACAGAGGGATGGCTGGGCCAAATCTGCTGCCCTAGGCCTATAAGAAGGGGACCATCAAACTGAAGTTTTGTCCATGGTGGCAGATTTGTCCATGGTGGCCTCTTTTGTCATTAGGATCTTCCTTTCTTCTTGCCCTTAAAATTCCTGTGACACACTGACCCTCCCTCTGCTTGCCATTGGCGGGATGTGACTTCCTTAGAACCCATCCATATCTCTCCAAAAGTTTGGCAGGGGTGTATGTGTATGTCACTCATCAGCAACATGAGGTGCTTTCCCCACCGGAAACAATCAGAATGAGCGAGGATAATTAGTGCCCAAAGCCCTACAAAATGTCATTTAGACATGATACTGTTCTATTGAATATGGAGCCAATGATTTTCTGCTCAAAGTAGTTACAGGCGACTCAGACATGCTGTGATTGAAATATGTTGGCTCTTTCATTTTACAAAGGTTGATGAATATGGCACACAGCAACCAATTGCCTTGTTGAAGTTGCTCTTGGAAAAAGGTTCCTTATATGACCGTGGTAAGGAGATGAATTGTAAGAGTCTTCGAGACCTTGGCTTTATTGCTGCCATGGGCAAAGCTGGAGGAGGTCGTAATGAAGTTGACCCTCGATTCATTTCACTCTTCAGTGTTTTCAATGTACCTTTTCCTTCTGAGGCATCTTTGCATTTGATTTATGCCTCCATCCTGAAAGGTCACACTGAGGTAATTTGAATTTATTTAAAAGGCTTCATAGGATTGTTATTTAATTAGTTTTATTTTCCATGAAATTACAGAACTTGAAAGCGTTTCTTTAAATGATTTCCCATCTTCCCGTTTGTGGACAATCTTTCCCTTGCAGCTTGGTGACTCTTATTAATGGGCACTCAAATACTTTCCTGGGTCTTCATTCAAGTTGGGAGAGCCTCATGCATTTATCCAAGGGAAGAATTTGGCTCCAAATAGGGAATAACTTGCCTGGGAAGGCAAAGTGTTGTGAAGTCATAGCAAACAATAATGCCACACTTCAGATTGGCAATATTGCTATCACTCTACTAAGAGATTTTGTTAGCCACCATGGTCCTCGTCCACAGACGCACTGAAATCATGGGAGTCTTTCCGTTGACTTCAATGTAGACTTTTGGATCAGGCTCCACGTTGCTGCTGACAAACAGTTTTGCATGTCATTTTCACTTCTCCACATTAATTATTCTGATTCATTTTAGAACCTTATATGCTTTTCTCTTCTCCTTTCCCTCCTCTTTCCTTTCTCCCTGTAGTGGGCTTTTTAAATGTGTTTATTGGTCTTCAAATAGTTATTAAAATCAGAAAAGAAAACCCACCCTGAAATTCTCTATAAAGTAAGTGTTTTTTTGTAGCTGCTCAAAGAATGTTGCTAGTAAAAAATTAGTAAAGAGTGATCATCTTGTGCTGAATTGATACATATTGGGCAATAGACTTTTAAGCCAGAAGATAATTTGTAAATTGATGGTTTTCATAGCTGTCTATAGCCAGTTACTGTAAATATACAAAGATCTACAAAATATTGACTTGAAAAGAAACACAGAAAATTAAATATAATGCATTAAACTGCATCACTGAGCACATGAAATTGCAATTTTATATATGAGAATATTATTTATTATCCATATTGCGATAGTGCGTAGGAACACCAGTCATCGGACCAGAACCCCATTGTGCTAGGTGCTGTACAAACACAGAACAAAAAGATGGTCCCTGCACCAAAGAGTTTACAATCTAAATAATAAAATAGCTAGACTAAATGTCAGATGCATTACATTATACACTGAATTTCTGAAGAACATTTTATCTTGCACTGACTTATTTTTAATCTATCAAGTAGGGGTAGAAAAGTAGGAAAGTGGAGTATGTTTAATGAAACACATTTCTCTCCGATCACTCCCGTGAAGAAGTCTTGCCTTTCTCATGTTTGCAGATTTTTAATGACTCTATAGCAGCGATCGCTGACAAGATGACATTCTGTACTTTGGAACTTTATAAAGCGATTGTCCGGGATCTACCCCCAACTCCTTCCAAATTCCATTATATTTTTAATCTGCGTGATCTCTCCAGGGTCTACAATGGACTTGTTCTTACAACCCCAGAGCGGTAAGTGGAGAAAAAATGTTTAGAAATATTGACTTCACTGGAACTACACTCATTTATGATCTGGCCCAGTGGGAGGCAGTTTTGCTATCTGGAAAACACCCACATGTAGCAGTCACATAAATAGGAGATAATAAGGGGTAGCTTTTCTCCTGCAGCTGAGCTGTGCTTTGCTCAGGAGAGTTGGGCTTCAGGGAGTCAGATACAGCTTCCTGAGAGTAAGGGGGTGTCTGGACCATTCTCATCTGTTGTGTGAGTTAGAGAGGTCTAGGAGCTTCTGTGATTTACTTCCAGCAGCATATAGTCCCTAAGAAACTGCATGCCATCTGAGGATCACTGTGCTCTGATACACCACTTTCTTTTCCTGACACACCCTCCATGCCAGGGTAAGGGGGGCACTTGGTCAGGAGTCTGTTCTGCCAGCTTTACCCCAGCTGAGAGTTCTTCGCTCTAGCATAATTCTCAGCTGTTCAATTATGACCTGTTTAAGACTGACATTTAAGTCAACCCATGTCAATATGCCTTTGCCTATCTGTAATGGCATAGGTTATGGATGCTGTGTCAATACTTACTTTCAGCTACCCGGCTTCTTTGATCTTAATTTTGATTGCAATGCCTTTTTCTTATTTCAAGTTGCATCCTATTGCTTTGAGTACATTAATGGTTTATCTTGTTATCCACCTGACCTCCAGGTTGCATAGTCCACGGCAGTGCTAATGAAGTCAGTAACAAATGTCTGTAAAGCATCTTTGAATATCATTGACTCTTTTTTCTTCTGTCCCATTAAGTGTTGTGGCCTTTTCTTTAATAATTAAGGCTCTGATTCAGCAGTCCAACACAGTTCAGCAAAGTACTTAAGCACAAAACTTTAGGCCTGTACTTCAGTCAGTGGGGTTTAAGCACATACATGTGCTTAAGTGATTTGTTGACTAGGACAAATTGCATATGATTAAATGTTTTGCTGAATTGGGACCTAAATGGGAACGTTTTATAGCCAAATTAAGCAGTACTTTTGCCTGAACAGCATTGCTGAGAATGAAGGGTAAAAGTAAAAGTATTTGATTACTGAGGTTTTAATCAAATTAAATTGAGGATAAAATTAATCAGTGATTGGGCTATGTGAAAAGCTATGTAGATCTCTTTTTTTTTTCAGGTAGGTAAAAAAAGAACCAATGCATAGATGCAGTTGTCTCTGTTTTGCCTTTCATTGTATATACATCACTTAGGGGAGTAAAGAAGTTTAGAAAATCCTGAATTGTGATATTTTTCCTGATGACAAACACTGTAAAATATGATCTCTGTAGATAAAGTTACTCTTTCCAGTGAAAAAGGAAACAAGTCCTGATTTGAATACAGTCTATTAACCACATGACCGTATTTGTTGTGTCCACTGATTTGGTGCAGTCTGATACTTTAACTTCGATATAGGTTCCAAACAGTCACACAGATGGTGCGAGTCTGGAGAAATGAGTGCCTGAGAGTTTTCCATGACAGATTGATCAATGAAGTAGACAAGACACTGGTGAGTAACCTCTTCCATTTACTAGTAATCATTTATATTAATATGGGAATTAGTTTAAAATAGTAATGTTAACAACTGTTCCACTACAGTCTTGAACTCAAACTGCAGGCCTGATTCACCACTGCATCACTCCAGTTTTACACCAGTGTAATTGATTTAAACATAGCCCACTGATGTCATAACCATGAAAAAGGTTAGCAACTGGCTACAAAAGAATAAGTGAACAAACCCACAGATGGCCAAAAGGTCATTTAATCTGTGATTTTAATGTGACGTTACAGACTTCTGGGCATTACAGGCATTAGATATATAAAACATACCACTGGAAAGCTGATTGAGGTGCTGCATGTGTGTTAGGCTTCTGCTGACTCCATGAACTACTCATGCATTTACAAGAGGTCATCCTAGATGACCTTCTGGCCTTAAACTCTGTGACTCTATGCTTCATTGGCATGGTAACCATCATCTCAGTATAGCTCTGCAGTATTGAGTTCTGAAGCTTACCAGTCCCAATCGTGAGTTTTACCTGATTAAGGGTTAGCATCAGCCCCTGAGATAAACTGGTGAAAATCAGTATTAAAAACTATGAAGTTAGGCAGGCAGCTATACACTGGCCCAATGGAAATTTTGTCTCTGCAAGGGCTGCAGGATGGGGAGCTCACAATTTCTTGTGTAATACCATAAAGTATTTGAATAAGAAAAAACATTTTGATGTGCTAAATCTCCTTACACTTTGATATGTTTGCATCCAATACTATATAATGTATGTATGTCTAAATGCATTTATATTTATATGCATACGTGTGTGCTGTATACAGTATGTGTCTACATTATGTATTACAAGAGTGAATGAACCCTTGGTGACACTGGTGGCATGACATCAGAACTAACTGTAAGAGTGAAGGATGGTATGTGAGTTTACCAGAATAATGATAGTGTTTTTTATAATGGGCATATTCTGCTCTCCATTAAACCTGTGCAGCTCACTGGTCTCAGTAGTGCCTGGGCTGCTTGTATATACTACATGGTTTTAGAGGATAAACTCACAATGCTAGTAGAGTCCGATCCGGCAAATGTTGTATTTGTGCCAGTAGCTTCATTGAAATCAATCAAATAGCTCATGGGTAAGAGTTTGCAGGATGAGGCCCATCTAGTGTTCCTGAATTCAGAACTCCTTACATCATTTTACCTGTTTGCTCAAGGTACAAGAGCATATACAAGGCTTGATTCAAGAGCATTACAAAGATGATTTAGAGCAGGCCATGAGAGACCCTATTCTTTTTGGAGACTTCAGAATGGCACTGAATGAAGAGGAACCTCGTGTTTATGAAGACATCCAGGACTATGATGCAGCAAAAGCTCTCTTTCAGGTATAGTGCTTTAACCAGCATCTGTGTATGAGTCTGTCTGTATGAACTAATAGGGTATATCTATAAAAACCCATACTGGCCTGTGCCAACTGATTTGTACTAGCGGGGCTTGGGCTTGCGGGGCTGTTTAATTGCAATGTAGGCATTCGGGCTCAGGTTTGAAGCCTGGGCTCTAGAACCCTGTGAGGTGGGAGGTCCCAGAGCTCAGGCTCCAGCCCAATCCAAACATCTACACCGCAATTAAACAGCCCCTTAGCCCAAGCCCTCTGAGCCCGTCAGCTGGCACAGGCCAGCTTGGGTTTGTATTTGCAGTGTCGACATACCCATAGTTGACAACAGTTTGCCCTTCAGGTGGGTGTGGCTATTAACATAGATGGATGGACTAGATGACCTCTCCAGGTTCCTCACAGGCCTACATTTCTATGATTCCATGCTACCTGTGGTACATTCAGACTTCGACAATTTTCCGGACTAAAAGTTACAAAAAAGTAGTATTTACTTCATTTAATCTGTATGCTTTCTGACATTTAACTAAAACCTAAGTTGGAGACATTCTGGGCTCACATGCAGTATGTAATTCAAGTTTTATAAACATGAGTTTGGGTTGGGTTTTTTTAAGGGACGCTGTCAACAGAAAAGTCACATTTCAGTCTGAATTTTTCCCCCTTTTGTGACTAATAACAGCTGAGAGTACTCAAACTGAAAAGGATTAGAGAGACAAAAGCATTTCCCCCTATTTTATCAGTTTGTTTACTTTGTGGATGTGAGAGTGCTTTGCATATAGTCATTTTCACTCTTTCCTCATTGAGTTGTAGTTTCCCCTGCTGTTTATGTGAGTCTTTCACATAGCGAAAGGCGAGAGAAAAACATTTTACAAATAGGAAAATATTGATTGTAAAGCAAGAAAAATTGGTAAGGGGATTCAAGGACAGGTGTAGGTAACTCAGTTTAACTCAATTTTGGATTAGATTTTAAACAGATTTATCCACGAGATTGAAACATTTCCAAAGTAAATAAATAGTGCCCATTTTTCATAATATTCCAGTGCAGACTTTTGTTTGTTCTTTGTGTGAAGTAAACTTGTTTGGAACCATTAAGGAATCTATTCACGCCTTGTTATGCACATATAGTTTCCATTGGCAGTAGGTTTGGGTATGAAATTGTAGAAATCAGTGACCATCTATCTATCCTAAATGCAAAAATCTTTTTGATAATCTACTTTTTCTCAATGTCCTTTTGTGTAATAATGCTTCTAAATAAATTATTACATTACGTTTGTTTATTAACCTTTTCGGCATTTCCCATTTCTGTTGTTAACTGTCTAACAAATTGGCTTTAAAGGAGATTCTTGAAGAGTACAATGAAGTTAATACAAAAATGAATCTGGTGCTTTTTGATGATGCTTTGGAGCATTTAACCCGCGTGCATCGCGTCATACGGATGGATCGTGGTCATGCGCTGCTCGTAGGAGTGGGAGGCTCAGGAAAACAGTCCCTGGCAAGACTGGCTGCATATACAGCTGGATGTGAGGTCTGTGGGATTGCACATTTTCACTGAAAGGGGTTGAGGACAGAAAAATGGCGGGTGGTCCCTAAATTGAGTAGAGCCTTGAAGGGGAGGTCACAGAAATTAAGCCTGATGCAGACAATGAGGGGAAATGAGTGAAATCAAAATCAGGGTAATAACTGCTCTCTGGAGAGATTGAAAGGTGTGAGGTGAGCATTTGGAGGCTGGAGATAGGAGGTTACAGTGATTTGGCATGGAAGATTATGAGGTCTTGAACCTGGGTGTTTGTAGTTGGGAGCAGAGAGTACAGGGTGGGTTTTGGAGATCTAAGTGAAAAATCAGTAGCCTTTAACTACTACTGTTGTTATTTATCAGTAGTTCTCAGAGGTACCAGCAAGGCCTCATTGTGCCCAGTGATGTACAAACATCTAAATAAGATGGTGGGGAAACAAAGGAAAGGGAGAAGTCCAAAATGATTTTGAGGTTCCAAGCCTGGAGGATTGTGGGATGGAATAGTTTAAAGAGAATACAGAGGAGTAAATATTTTGTCACCATTTTACTTTCACATTATATGTTTACTAGTTATAGGACCAAACCAGAACCCTGGGGAAGTTGAGTTCCAGATTCAAAATCATGTTGTTGGCCCATCTCTACAATATTCTGTGTCTTTCAAGTGTATTTCCATGTTGCATTATTAGGTGTTTGAAATTGTTCTGAGTCGAGGATATGGAGAAAATAATTTCCGTGAAGACTTAAAAACACTGTATGTAAAGCTTGGTATTGAGAACAAGTCGATGATTTTCCTGTTTACAGATGCCCATGTGGCAGAAGAAGGTTTCCTGGAACTCATCAACAATATGTTAACTTCAGGTGATGCAGAAAGATTGATTGCTAATCCGTAAATACTTGCAATGCAGAATCAAAAATGCACCTTTGCTTGAACCACCAGACAAATGTAGCTTTTAAATATTAATGTTTCCTATTCATACTGTGTTCTCTGATGCTGGAGTTCATGTTTCAGTCTGAGGGCAAAAACACTGTTTCTTTAAATATTGCCTGAAATAACCTTGGCTTTAGTTACAGCTTTTCTGCATCCCCACATGGCCATATACATATGCCTGGGTAGGTTTAGTGGGCTAGAATGGTTATTTTGCCCTGGCCATGGTGCTTGACCCAGGATTCTCAAACTGTTCCCTAATGTGGACTATATCTTAATAAAGATTGTCTCATGGACATCTTTGATCCCATTCACGATCCAGAGGGACATGTCCCCTCTCATTGGCAATTGAATAACATCCCCATGGAAACTACAGCAAGAGCTTGCATGGAAAAGTACATCTTAAGATGTATTTTTAGCATATTTTAATGCATTTAGCAGCTGAAATGAGAAGGAGAAAACACCATGTGACCATCCTCTCTCCATAGACCACCACCAAGTGCTCTGTGAACCACCAGTGCTCCACAGCCCAGTTTGAGAATCTCTATTACACAGATCACACCTACTCTCTTCCTTGTGTTCTCTTTCCTTGTCTCCCTTGTGTGTGTGTGTGTCTGTGTGTGTGTCTGTTTGTTTGTCTAACCCTGTCCTGATATCTGTCTGTATCAGTTGTTAAATACATAGAGTAGCCATTCGTTTGTGATAGTTAAAATATGGATTGATTATTATATTCACTAGTTTTATGTACAAATCTGATGAAGCATGCATTTTAATTTTTCATATGCATGTGATCAAAATAATTTTAAAATATATTTTATTTTACGTTATTATAAGCACTGATAAATTACTTAGCACATATATGTTGTTTGCAGTGGTGTTGTAGCCATGTTGGTGCCAGGATATCAGAGAGACAAGTTGGGGGAGGTAATATCTTTCATTGAACCAACTTCGGTTGGTGAAAGAGACAAGCTTTTGAGCTATGATGTTTTATATGTTTGAAACCTAAACAAAAAAAGTAATTATTCCTCACAACACTCTTGTAAGATATGAAGGTACCATAATTATTGTTCTCATTTTCTAGATAGGGACACTGAAACACAGAGAGGTTAATTAAGTGATTTGTCCAGAACTCTTAAGAGTAATTTTTGCTGAGCCAATTTTAGAAGTCAGGAATTTCCTGACTTCTGGGCCCATGCTCATTCCCTACGCCATGCTGCCTTTTTGCCATACTGCCAACTTTCTGTGATTCCTCTGTCTTTATGTGATAGGAATTGTACCAGCACTTTTTCCAGACGATGAAAAAGACTCCATACTCAGTCAGATTGGAGATGAAGCTATTAAAGCTGGAATGGGACCTGCTAAAGAAAGTGTGTGGCAGTATTTTGTAAATAAGAGTGCAAACAACCTTCACATTGTACTTGGGATGTCACCAGTTGGTGATACCCTGAGAACGCGTTGCAGAAATTTCCCAGGTCTGTATATTAAATGTAACACTTTAGTATTTAGCCCCTGTGTGCCTGTGGGATCAGGGCCGGCTCTGGCTTTTTTGCCTCCCCAGGCAAAAAAGCCTCCGGCCGCCCCCCCAGCGCGGCAGGGGAGGGCGCCGGGGGGAGGGCGGCGAGTCCCGGCTGGGGCTCCGCTCTCCCCGGTGGCCAGAGCGCTGGGGGGAGGGTGGCAAGCCCCGGCCGTGGCCCCGCTCTCCCTGGAGCCGGAGCACCGCGCCGCCCCCCTCCAGGTGCCGCCCCAAGCACAAGCTTGGTGGGCTGGTGCCTGGAGCCGGCCCTGTGTGGGATGCAGGTCTGCAGTTGTCTTTTATGTACAAGTTCTCCAGTGGGTGTGTGCAGATATCTGACAAACATGCAGCTAAACTGCATCAAGGCAAACATATACCATAGTGCGTTTCATTATTAAGTACTTGCACAGTTACTTACCACACATTAAGTGGAAATTATTGACTGACATTTACAAGGTCAGTTTATATTTGGGTCAGACAGTTAATTAACTTCTTTGAGCCAGGTATGTACAGTAAATGGCCTGCCTATTTTGCAGCATTTAGTCTCTGTGTTAGAGTAACTCTCGAATTGTCTCCATCCTGTGGTTTGGTATTTACAAAGAAAAGTGGGCTTGTGAGTGGCTGTGAAAATAAGAGAAGTTTTATTGCATCCCGCACTAAAGAACAATGCACTGAGCTAGAAGAGGGGTAGACCTGGATTGGATTGTTTTATTGATAATATTCATTTGTTTTAAGGTCTTGTCAACAATACTGGTATTGACTGGTTCTTGCCCTGGCCCCCACAAGCCTTGTACGCAGTTGCCAAGTCCTTTTTAGGTAAGTAAAATGTTAGGGATTTTTAACCTTCAAACTCATGGTGTATCCAGTGGTATCAAGAAACACACTCCTTACTTTAAGATATTGTAAGGCTCTTTATTTGCTCTTACATTAAGGATGCTTCTTGGGTCTAAACTAACGGTGTAACGACTAAAAAACATTCAAAAATGGTTACTGAGATACTATAGAATATCAGGGTTGGAAGGCAACAAGGAGTCTGGTGGCACCTTAAAGACTAACAGATTTATTTGGGCATAAGCTTTCGTGAGTAAAAACCTCACTTCTTCGGATGAGGGTTGGAAGGGACCTCAGGAAGTCATCTAGTCCAACCCCTGCTCAAAACAGGACCAATCCCCAACTAAATCATCCCAGCCAAGGCTTTGTCAAGCCTGACCTTAAAAACCTCTAAGGAAGGAGATTCCGCCCCCCCCCAGATAACCCATTTCTGTGCTTCACCACCCTCCTGGTGAAAAAGTTTTTCCTAATATCCAGCCTAGACCTCCCCCACTGCAACTTGAGACCATTACTCCTTGTTCTGTCATCTGCTACCACTGAGAACAGTCTAGATCCATCCTCTTTGGAATCCCCTTTCAGATAGTTGAAAGCAGCTATCAAATCCCCCCTCATTCTTCTCTTCTGCAGACTAAATAATCCCAGTTCCCTCAGCCTCTCCTCATAAATCTTGCGCTCCAGCTTCCTAATCATTTTTGTTGCACTCCGCTGGACTCTTTCCAATTTTTCCACATCCTTCTTGTAGTGTGGGGCCCAAAACTGGACACAGTACTCCAGATGAGGCCTCACCAATGTCGAATAGAGGGGAATGATCACGTCCCTTGATCTGCTGGCAATGCTCCTACTTATACAGCCCAAAATGCCATTCGCCTTCTTGGCAACAAGGGCACACTGTTGACTCATAAAAGCGCAGGTGTCTGAGCTAAGCGTTAGCTGCTTACAGTTGCTCAGACTGTATAAATCCTGACAGGTGTGAAATCCTCCCTTCTCAGACTATGGTTTTTTAATATGTCGCTTCCCCAAATATATTTTTAAGTTTGCTAAAATTTAAATTGAAACAACAAAGTTGACGGGTCTGCATTTCCAAGAAGTTAGATCATCTTCTGGCCAGGTAAGTGAAATAAAGCATCCTCACAAACATTAGCAGGATGTTTGCAGTCCTCTGCACGAGGTTCAGTACCAATGAGCAGGTTTTCACTTCAAGACAGATCCCTTTCGGGGTTCTTAAATGAATGTGGTTTAGAGGTTGAGGATGGGATTTTGAGAAGCACGGATTCCGGACTTGCTCTCTGGAGGCACTTAAACCCTTCTGAAAATCCCACCCAGAGGCAGTAAAAAGTAACAGATACTCAAGGGATTACAGGAGCTGGCAGCAAGGAGAATGGAAAAGGACTTGGGAGCTTTAGTTATGAAACAGTATCAGTCTCACTCCTTGCTGCTAAGAAGGTAGACATCAAAGATCTGATGTATCTAAACAGCTCTCAAGTCATTCCAGCTTCCCATAAGGGGTCCATAAGAAGTGTTTGATTCTTAAACTTGCACGGATCCTGTTTTTTAAACCTCTGCAGATCTGGTTGTGTTGGTCTTGAACTGCAGTGGACTATCTGCTCTAATCTTACACTCTCAAATCTACAACTTCTTGTCCTTTGTTGTTTAGATGGTGAGTTGAGTTAGGCTAGAAAAGAATTGATGGCTGGAAAATAGTACATTGTACTATAATGCAAATACCTGAGCTCAATCTGACAGTGGGTGGTTATATCTCAGACCCCACAAAACTCAAATTTGCGGCCTTCTTCAGGGGGTGTGGGGGTGTGCAGGGAAAGAACATTTTTAAAATATACTGGTAAAGTTAAGAGAGAACTCCCAAGCCTAGAGGCAGCATGGTTTAGTGCTCTGAGCAGACCAGCTGTTAGGACTCCTGGGTTCTATTCTTAACTCTGCAACTGACTTTTCTTTGTCCGGGGGCAAGTCATTTAACTTCTTTGTGCCTTAGTTTCCCTATCTGTAAAATGGGGATAAATGAAACTTAGCATCCTTTTAAATGGCTTTGAGATATTTTATTTTTCATATCCTCTTTTCAGGGGAAAATCCACTGATCCCGGCAGAGCACACAGAGTTTGTGATTGAGCACATAGTCATGGTGCACGAATCTGTAGGGAATTTCAGTAAAAAATTCCTACAAAAGCTGAGACGCAGCAACTATGTTACGCCAAAGAATTATCTTGATTTCATTAATACTTACTCAAAATTGCTGGAAGAGAAAAATCAGTTCATTTTAGGTAAGGTTTTCTCTTTTTAAGACTGTATGTGATTGAAATGTTTTAAACAGACTCATTTTGCTCAGCAAATCTGTGCAAAAGCAATCAAATAAATACAACCCAAATACCCTCAAATGAATGTTACCTGAATAATGGGCTATGCCCTGAGTGACACTTTTTCTTTATCTGGACCCAAGCCTGAACCTCCTATCCAAACATCCCTGAGCTTTGGGAGAGTCTGGGTATGGATTTGAACTTGGTATCTCAGACTCAGCTCAGGGTTTTATAGAGATGCCTGAGTGACATGTGCTTTGTTCCTCTTGGAATAGTTAGCTGTATTCTGATGGATACTGAAATGTGCCTAGTGCATTGAAATGTGATTGACGTACAGTCAGAGCTGGTCTTCTGCAGAAGCACAGAAAATGTGCCACAGGAGGAGAGGGGACATGGTTCAGCCAAGTTCTGCAACTCCTGAGCCGATGCTCAGGGGAAAACTCTCTTGTGGGACTCTGTTTTACACTCTCAACAAGAGGACGGACCAAGGAGCCTGGGCTCTTTGGAGCTCCATAATAACTTGTGACCCTGCAAAAAAGCAAGGGAGGCCTGCTCCAGTTTTAAGAAAAGGACTGATTTCTTTGCCTACAGAACAGGCCACGTTAAATAATGGTGTCTGACACTGTATGATAGCTCCATTAATCACTAATATTTCTCCCTCTTTTTCACTAAGCACAATGCAAACGTCTGGAAGGAGGATTAGCTAAACTGAAGGAAGCTACTGTTCAGCTGGATGAACTAAATGAGAAACTTGCAGAGCAGAAGATTGTATTAGCTGAAAAATCAGCTGCCTGTGAGGCCTTGTTACAAGAGATAGCAACCAACACAGCAATAGGCAAGTACTTAAAACTCTTCTCATAGCCCACAAGCTAAGCTGGGTTGGGCCAGGTCAGTATTAGGCTGGGAGATTCTTAAAGAACACAGGTGTTGATGATTCAATAGGTGGTACTCTTGTTCTGTCAGTACTGACCTAAGGTTCCACCATGGTATCATTAATGGTCATATAGTACTTAGCACAAGAGTAGGACTGTTGACCTTTGTTTTCTGACCAAATTCCAACCTGTACAATTGCAATCTGCCTATAGTAACGTCCATTGCAGTTTCAAGTAGATACAGTGTTCTTCTTCACATCCCATCCCAAACTGTCGAGGAGCAAATTATGAGAGAAGACACTAGCAGCAAGGGGAGTTTTGTGAGCCAAAGGCATGGCAGCATGTGGGAAGGCAATGGGAGTGAATGCGCCGGGAGGATTTGTGAGCTGAAAGAGGAGACACAAACAGGAAGAAGAGAGTAGAAAAGGAGATTGTGTTCTGTTGTTCTTAGCATTCCAGAACTTATCTGTGATGGGAAGAGTACTGTGAATAGCAATGACCTAGCACCAAATGAGTTAATAGTGATCTAGCGATCGTGGTAGTTTCTGATTTTAGGCCATGAGCACTTTTACTGGTTTGTTATCTAGATACAAA
The DNA here is from genome assembly GCF_013100865.1 of Trachemys scripta elegans. NCBI lineage: Eukaryota > Metazoa > Chordata > Testudines > Emydidae > Trachemys > Trachemys scripta. Next base: position 8,396,141 of record NC_048312.1, read on the forward strand.
TCTTAGTAAGCCATTTACTATATACTGCCTTTCGCACTTTTTAGCTGAGGAGAAGAAAAAATTGGCTGAAGAAAAAGCGGTGGAGATAGAAGAACAGAATAAGGTCATTGCTGTGGAAAAGAAGGATGCTGAGACATCCCTGGCTGAGGCCATGCCTATTTTAGAAGCTGCTAAACTGGAGCTGCAGAAGCTTGACAAGTCTGATGTCACAGAGATTAGGTGATTAATTCTGATTTGTAATAGCATAAACTCTTAGAAATTCATTTCCATGGTGCCTTTGCTGTAGTCTAAGTACCTGACAAGCACCAGCACCCTCAGCCTCACACACCCCTGTGAAGTAAGGAAGCATGATCATCCCTAGTAGACAGATGTGGGGATTGAGGATAGAGAGGTCAAGGTCTCAGAGGAAGTCTGAGGCAGAGCTTGGGGATCTCCAAGTCCCGTGGGTCAACCACAGGCCTGTCCTTCCTTCCAGGAAAGCAATCCAATATTTGATGTCTTTCTAATTATTCTGTAATACATTCTGCCACCCTGAGTACTACTGAAATGTCTGTGGGGGTCATTCAAGCAGTAGCTATCCTAGCCCTTTCATTCTGGGGTGGTGATTTTATTCTGCACTAGATGTGGGATACACAGCACTTGTGTTTCAAAGATGTTTGATGGTATGAATGTGTGTTTCTCTTTTTATATACCTTCCTCCTTTTGTGTTTTAATAATAGCTCTTGTAAAGGTGGCTTTAAAGCTATACCCAAACTTCAGCTCCCCTCAAAATTCTGCTATTCCTGCTCCTTTCAGACTCTTCCAGTCCCCACCACACTTCTTGATCGTCCTCCTCCCACTAGGCCTCTAGACACTCTTCCTCCCTGTTCCCCTTGCAATGGGCAACTTGACCTTCCTCTTCCATTCAATGGAGTTATGCTGATTTACACCAATGGAGCTTCTGGCTGTAGTTACACACCATTGCATTCCACCAGGCCTAGAGCAGGCAGGAATGCAGGGCTCAGGAGTCACTCAAGCAGGAGGGGTCCCATAGTAGCAGCCAGCCAGGGATTGCTCAGATAACTTCTTGTTTCTTCCTGGTTTATATAGCGCTCCTCAGCCAATAAGGGGTGCTGGATGTTTCCCCCAATTGGGAGCTTCAGGGTTGGGGCCCTCTGCGAGCTAGCACTCACTGGTTCCTTTTCTCTGCTTGTTTAGGTGAGCTGCTGGGGGGTGGCTGTGGCCTGATGCTGCCTGTGGGTTCAAGGCCTGTCATCCCTCACAGTTGTTAAATAATGTTGAATAGGAAAGCATGCTTACGTTTAATCACCTAGTATGATAAAGACCTTTAAACAGGAGATAGATGAGTATCCAGAAGAAAATATTGTATGATGGGATAGAACTGGCAATTCAAAGGAAAGATCAGAGTATCAGACTTTGATGGGTTTCTTCTCACCTTTCCATCCGAAAATCTCCTTTGTTCCCCTAGTAGATTACACTAGTTTAGCCAAGGGTCCTGAGGATTATTTCCAAAACCAGCTCAGTATGGCTGCTGCCAGTGTTCTGTCGCTGTTATTGCAGGCTGATGCAGCTTTAAGCTCCAGTAAAAACATGGTTAAGGGTTTTATTTCTCTGATGGTTGAACTCCTTTAGAAACCTTGAGAACGTTGTTGTATGAATGTAATATTTAGTTTTTAGCCCTCTGTTTATAAATCTTTCCTTGTTTGGATTGGATTGTATTTCTCACTTGGATGAGGAGGTATCTTGGGGAATTGCTATCTTACAGCACCCCCTGCACTAAATACCACTGGTTGGGAAAAAAGCTCTTCCAATAAGAGTTATGTATTTATAGCATCATGCACTTTGTCTCTTTCCCTTCCCCATGTTTATTTTCTAGATCCTTTGCTAAGCCCCCTAAACAGGTGCAGACTGTTTGTGAATGTATCCTCATAATGAGAGGATACAAAGAATTAAACTGGAAGATGGCCAAAGGAATGATGTCTGACCCAAATTTCCTGCGATCCCTAATGGAGATAGATTTTGATGGAATTACTCAGACCCAAGTTAAATCCGTCCGAGGTAAATTGTTTAGCTGAATGAACCAGGCACTTGGAAGTGAATGTTGAGTTTTATTAATATCATTTCAGATGTTAGCTGCTATGCTGGAAGCTTTCTTCTCTTTGGGTGAAATTCACCCTGGTGCCGAGGGCAAACATGAGGGCTCTGCCCAACTTGCTTTGCACTGTCGGCTTAATCAGGACTTTCCTGGCACAAAGGCCTTGTGCTTGCTCTCTGCACAGGGTTATGCCTTAACTTGCATTGTAATCTTGTGTGACTTTTGCTTAGAGGAGGTTAGACATAAACTGAACAGTTGAGCAGGGCCTCTGTTTGTTTTTTAGCTACTTTGAAAGTATAATTGTCACATCATCTTCACAACGAACGTTAAAGATACAACACAAGTGTGTCACGGAAAGGCAGTGGGCTGCAACTCAAACTAATCGGATCAAATTCTGCTCATGCTTACACCAATGTAAATCTAGTGTAACTCCACTGGAGTTACTCTGGGGCAGTGAGAGGAGAATTTGGTCCATTGAGCATAATAACCTTTGACTGCCACCTAGGAAGCAAAGGGCTCGATCCTGAGAAATGCTGAGCAATCCCTGCGAAGTGCTGATCTCACTTAGCTTCCCTTGGAGTCATCTGGCCTAAAGTCCTTGAATAGCTGACAATAGCTTGCTTGTTTTATTATTGTCCAGCAGCATAACCTTATACTGTACAGTTGTTTTGCATTGGTTATCACATCCTTGTTCCAATACATACCACAGAACTAGAGAGCTAGTTGAGATTTGATTAACAAGGAAAGCTACTGCTTTTGTGATTTATGCATTGTTATTAAACTGACTTGCAGTGTTTTTGTGTGTTAACATTTAGCTCTGTTAAAGAATCTGAACACGACATTTGAAGAAATGGAAGCTGTTAGCAGAGCAGGATTGGGAATGTTAAAATTTGTCGATGCAGTAATGAGTTACTGTGACGTAGCTAAGGAAATCAGGCCAAAGAGAGAAAAGGTACACTGTGAAAATGTGAACATAAAGGACTATGAAGAGTATTTGTTGCTACAAAAATAACACTTGGCAATTCTATGTACTGCAGTGTTTCTCCTCTTCAAAGTGTTAACAACCATGAAAGTGGTGTTTGCTAGAACTATTGTAATAATAATACCTAGCTCTTATATAGTGCTTTTCCTCAGAAGACCTCAAAGCACTTTACAAAGCCAAGCTTTCAATTGCAAGCTGCTGTTTTAATTGTATTATAGGTCTGTGATACCAGTTTCCATTTGCATTAAAGCATGAAGTAAAAGGAAGAGTTTTGTAATGTGATGTTGGGGGAAGGCGGGAAACAGGGATGAAAGTTATAGGTGCCTACTGAAAACTCACTTAAAATGATACCCATGGCATTTGGGCATAGTGGGACTCAACGGTACAGTATGTCAAATCCATTTATCTGGTTTAAGCAGGAAACATTTTTATGGCCTGTTTAAAAAGGACTAGCAATGTAATTCTTTTATAAAATGAAAGTGTAAATCCTATCAATACTACTAGGAAACATTTCTGGTCACTAAGGAAGGTTTTCTGCTTGCCACTTGCCAGTGGGCAAGTGCATTTGGCAAGTCCTGGCTCTAAATGTTTTATTAGGCCCTAATCCCTTTTTTCTTAGGCAGCCAGTACTCTTATGGATGTCAGTGGGACTGCTCATGTGCTTAAGTACCTGGCTAGATCTGGGCTAAGAGTTTTGTCTGTGTCAGGACTGCAGAATCAGACCATATTATGCGTGTATGGGGTGAGAGGAGTTGGGTGAAAAACAGTGCCTATTTTTTCTTCTTATACTATTTATTACCAGATTGTCTTAAACATATATGAACTAGCTAACTGAAGGTTGAAAACCAATGATTTTGCACCAAAAAATAAAACTCCTCTTTCCTCTGACACGACACATGATGTCTTTCATAATGTAGGTGGCTAGACTGGAAAGGAACTACTACTTAAGTAAACGTGATCTGGAAAAGATACAGACAGAGCTGGCGACAATTCAGAGGGAGCTCAAAGCTTTGGGAGATAAGTATGAAGCTGCAATAAGGGAAAAACAACAATTACAAGAAGAAGCAGAGATCATGGAAAGGAGACTTATCGCTGCTGACAAGCTCATCTCTGGCTTGGGATCTGAAAATATAAGGTTAAGTCTAGTGCCAGAAGAGAGATTTTGTGCATTAAAATGTAAACTTAGAGACCATGCATAAAATTTTCAAAAGCACCTAAGTGACGTAGGAGTTTGTCCCATTTTCAAAAGTGACTCAGGCTCTTAGGAGCCTAAGTTTCAATGAAAGTCACTTTTGAAAATGGGAATTAGAATCATAGAAGATTAGGATTGGAAGAGACCTCAGAGGTCATCTAGTCCAACCCCCTTCTCAGAGCAGGACCAACCCCAACTAAATCATCCCAGCCAGGGCTTTGGCAAGTTGGGCCTTAAAAACCTCTAAGGATGAAGATTCAAACACCTCCCTCGGTGCTTTTGAAAATTGCACCCTGTGTGTTTTGTTTGTTTTTGTGAAGCAACTAACATACTTTGGCTACTGAAAAATAATAAAAATAAATAATATGATTTTTCAATCCAGAAGTCTTTACTGGGCATACTCGAGACTCACATTTTTAAACTGAAAAGCAAAAAAGCAAAATGTAGCTGCAGTTAAGTACTGCTTAAATGCATGATGCAAATCCACTTGTTTTAGATTAAAAGGAAGTTAGTTCCAGGTCAAATTGAACTTTCTGCTGCCATTACTGCTGTGATACGGTGGTTGATTGTAGGTTTGGGGCTCTTTGCAACCTGAAGTTAAAACTTAAGCAGCTTAGAAATGCTGCAGGTATTCTACACAAAATGGAGTTCTCTGACCCCTGCTGCAGAAAGGATCTCAAACTGACCCAGAATTCATTAATTTTTCTATCAGATGGACAAATGACTTAGAGGAGTTAAAAATGCGAAAAGTGAAGCTGCTAGGCGACTGTCTACTTTGCGCTGCTTTTTTGAGCTATGAAGGGGCATTCAATTGGGATTTCCGTAATGAGATGATCTACCATGAGTGGCAAGAAGATATACGATCACGAGAGATTCCTCTCAGCCAGCCTTTTAGATTGGAATACCTCCTGACTGATGATGTAGAGATTAGCAGGTATGTGAAATCACTGAGCTTTAAAAAAGCAGCCGAGCTGCTACTGAGTGTAGAGAAGGGTGGGAGTCCCACAGTTTGCATCTGGATCTGGATCCAGGATTGGAGATCATTGGGTTTGGCCCATCTCTGTTTGTGCACTGAATCATGGAAATCAGAAAAAAGCAATTAGCATACAATCTCCTCTAAAAAATGACTGTTTGAAAACGGGATCATCTTTCTCAATAGAGAATAATAATTTTATAGTCCTTTTCATCCAAGAATCTCAAAGTGCCTTGCAAAGAGATCTTCCCCCTGTGTATTTGGAGTCCTGTCTGCTTACTCCAATGACAAAATTAAATTTGAACTGCTTTTTACTCCTGTTAGTCAAGCATAACCAATGCAGCTATTGTCTAATCTTGACCCCTCTCCAATACTAAATATACTGTATTCTGCTCACACTGATCAACAGAATTTTTAACTAAGTTCCTGTCTGGAGCTCTGTTCCTGCTCTCTGCTACCCTTAGGCTACCAACTGAAGGCCCCTAAGTTCTATACAGTGATTGGTGCTCTAGAAATACCTGATAGAGATTAGATAGATAAGTGTAAGAGAGGTCAGAATGTCAATGCAGTGGGCTTTTACTGGAGTGAGCAATGGCTGAATTTGTAGAGTATAATCTTTACTATTCGTGATGCGCAAGCATCCCAGGAAGAATTTTCAGATCCCAAGGCTGGCAGTGAGACAAAACATTTTTCTTCCTGTGAACTGAGCACCTGGAATCTAATAAATCATTGTACTTTGCACATCTATAGCACTCAGTATAGCTGGTACCATGTGATGCCGTTGAAAAATTTGTTTCACAAAGTAGATCCACACTATGAGTGGGATGCAAAGACCAGTGGGAGTCATTTCATTGACTTCAGTGGATTTGGGCCAGGTCCTGTCTCATTTAGACCATTTTCCTGCTAGTGCAGGATTATTCACCACAATACGTGAATTAGTGCTTTAGCCAGGCTAGTTATAAGTAACTCAATGATGTTTTAATTGTTTCCCTTGGGAGTCTATGGTTTTGTCTACATGGCAAAAAGAGAGCCCAGGGCAGCAAGTCTCAGAGACCATGTCTACCGACTCAGGCTCATGCTGTGGCACTAAAAATATCTGTGTAGATGTTTGGGCTCGGGCTGGAGCTTGGGCTCTGAAACCCACTCCCCTCCCTGGGCTTCAGAGCCTGTGCCCAAACATCTGCATGGCTATTTTCAGCACTGTAGCGCAGTTCTGTACACCCAGGCTCTGACTCGCTGCTGTGAGGTTGTTTTTGCCATGCAGACATGCCTCATCTCCCAGTCTAATACACTGTATGTTCTAGGGTGTTGTAATAGAATGTTCAGTAGGACGGCATTGTTTTACCCGTAAGTGAAGCATGTTGCTGTACCATAAAGAATAAAATACACAGCAATCTTTACTCTGTTTCCTCCCCAGGTGGGGCTCCCAAGGTTTGCCTCCAGATGAGCTCTCTGTTCAGAATGGCATTCTGACAACACGTGCTAGCCGATTCCCTTTGTGCATAGACCCCCAGCAGCAGGCATTAAATTGGATCAGGAGAAAAGAAGAAAAAAATAATTTGAGGGTGAAGCTAAATTTTCATTTTATTTTTACATTTATTGTTTTGAAAGATGCATAAATATCTGCCACTTGACCAAGACATCACTTACTAGTAGAAATTGACAGTCATGATGATTGACCCTCAATAGGATGGAAGTGCAGTTCCATTAAGCATCTAAAAATAAAGTCAATTATCCAAATGGATAGTGACCCTGCCCTGCATCCAGCCTGTGGAGGATTGAAGCAGGATATTTGAAACACCAGACGCCAAGCTGCCATGTCAGAGACCTCCAATTTTGGGAACGAAGAATGCTGGGCTCCAGTTTCCTTCTACCCTCAGCAGGGGAGCAACAGCTTACATCATGCTTCTGTCTCTTTTAGTGCTGTGTGAACTTGGGAGACCAGAGGCAGATGCCACCAAGACACCTCTTCTCCAGTTATAAAGCATGTTGACAAAAATTCAGTAGTTCAGCTGGTAGGGGTGTCTGTTTGGGGAGGTGAAATGCTGTTATATCTAAGAACTATTTAGTCTTAATCCCCCCGGGACATGACCCTCCCATGATCCTCAATTCCCTCACTGTTCCAGTCCTCCAAGCTCACTCAAAACCACTGTTTTCCCCTCCTTGCTCCATTGCCTAGCCTTTTAAGTTCTGGTGGATACCCAACAATGCGATGCTCTTCCTGCGTGGCACCTGCAAACTTGCTTGAACTTTGGGCTTGCCTCGTTACTCATGCTGCAAGGTGCGTGTCTTGCATCTCACAGAAAGCCCCAGTGCTTGCAGGAACAGGATAGACAAAAGTTTAGGCCACATTGTGTTTAGGGGTGCAGTTGCAGCAGAAAAGAATTGTTTTCCAAGCAGACAGTTTTTCTCAGTGGATCAGAATCAAGAATGTGCTTTCTTTGGTCTCTTCCAATCTGGGTTATATCATCTGTAGGATGAAAGGCAGAGATGCATAGACAAACAGCAAGCTTAATGAATACTGGCAATTATTGTAAAAAAGAAATATTCAGTGAATTCAATATTAACTGTTTCCAAATCTTTCCATTTTTCTGTTCTCTTTCAGATGGCCTCCTTTAATGACCCTGATTTCCTTAAACAACTAGAAATGGCTATAAAGTATGGGAGTCCTTTCTTGTTCCATGACGTAGATGAATACATAGATCCTGTGATTGACAATGTCTTAGAAAAGAATATAAAAGTTACCCAGGGGCGAATATTTATTGTGCTGGGTGATAAGGAGGTAGACTATGACAATAATTTCAAATTGTACTTGAACACCAAGCTATCGAATCCTAAATATTCACCGTCGGTGTTTGGAAAAGCCATGGTTATCAACTACACAGGTGAGCAAATGCATGCTGTTAGGGGCAGAGTATTAACTGCATAGTAGTGCAAACGTAGGGCATAAACTAGGCTCAGATGAGTGATTGCTTCAAAAAGCTGAGATCCTTTGTCTTGTACCAGAAACCACAGCACATGAGTTTGGATGAGTTGAGCTGTAAAATGCAAGTGTTTTCAGCCAGGAGATAGTGAGCCCAGCTAGAGAGTCATTAGCTTGAAACCAATGCCTCCAGGCGTTACTCTGCTTTGTGTACCTCCGCAAATCCAGGTCTGGCCTGAGTGAAAGGCAGATTCTGACACCCTTACTCGTGTTGTCTGATCCCTTTCTCCACGAGTCCCATTGACAGCTCATGGGGAAAGCTGCTTCTCAGTAGCAGTAAGGGGGTCAAAATCTGGCCCTCGGTGGGTAAGAAAACAGAGAACGAGTGCTGTAAATAGTGGCTAGCCCTCTGATCACATCAGAAGAGGGGACAGAAATGTCCTGGCTCTCTGGCAGTGGAATTTGCAGTACCTGTTAACTCTGTATAATATTACAATGTATGTTATATTGTTTATACTCCCCGTTATATTCAGCCTCTGATAATACTGAGTCCTGCCTTGAGGGCAGGGGACTGGACTAGAAGACCTCTTGAGGTCCCTTTCAGTCCTACGATTCTATGATTTAATGTTAAATTTTTCCACTTCCCGCTGTTAGTCTAAAAGGAAACTAAACTACATGCTGCTTATTGGATGTGTCAGGTGAGAACCGATATAGAAGAACAACACTCGATGCTGTTAACTAAACCGGTCTTTTTGGCACAGTTATATAAGATCATATAGCCTGAAGGAACTGTATGAAAGCTAACCTTGTGTTTTAAGAAAGATTGTGCTAAGGACATGGTTCTCCATTTTCCATCCATAGTTACACTAAAAGGCCTGGAGGATCAGCTGCTCAGTGTTATTGTGGGGTTTGAAAGAAGAGAGCTAGAAGAGCAGAGAGAACATCTTATCCAGGAAACCAGCGAGAACAAAAACTTGCTGAAAGATTTGGAAGACTCTCTCCTCCGGGAACTAGCCACTTCCACAGGAAACATGTTGGATAATGTGGACTTGGTGCACACCCTGGAGGAGACAAAAGCCAAAGCTAGTGAGGTACCTATTCGAGCCTTATCTCACCATTGTTCTACCTAAGAATCCCCATCTTTCCTTTGGGATTTGTTTCATCCTCCTTTATTCCTTAAGTTAGGATGTAAGTTGAAAAGGAGCTGAGAGTTACATGGTGAGCAGTTGTCTATGAGAACTCCAAACATGCACAGGTCTAGCACTTGTGCCCAGAGACAGAAATCTTAATTCTTTAAGAATTTGCTTGCTCAGAGATGCCCACCTGACCCAGGAATGTTTATCCATACTCAGAAATACATTATCTTTAGGTATGGGGCCAGGCAGCATGGTATTTCCTGAGGAAATACCTTAATGTGCAGAAGTCTCAAAGTCAATCTTGGGCCTATGAAACACCAGCACTTTACAATGTTTTGCTTGATGTGATGGTGGTGAGTCAGAAGGTCTTCACCTGGATCGTGAATTCATGATGTAACATCATGACATATTTCAGTGCCATGGAGAGGATTTTATTCCCTCACACAAATGGCAAGTCTACCTTCAGAGAAGACTTCCTTATAATAGGGACCTTTAGTTAAAAAAAAAAAAGTGAGTATCTATCTATCTATCTATCTATCTATCTATCTTTGGTAACATCTTATTCCAACTCTGAAACAATCTTCAGTTTATTAAAATTGAAGGTTAACTGAAATTTGTAAATCTTTTCCAGTATTTCTTACAAACATACAGTGCTCTGTAACACAGATATTCCAACTTTATAATCTGGAAGTTTACTAAACTGAACTAAAGCATTTTTGGAGAGGGAAAAGAATTTTTACTAATATGATTTTTTTCTTTAAAAAAAGCTACTTGAATTTTTAGCTATTTAATGTGGGATTATTTCAAGGAAATGTTCTTGATTCTGTGGCAGCAACTGGCTTTTGATGGCACATCTGCCAGTGTTCATAGGATTTTTTGATACTTGTTTATTGCTTGATATATTTTTAAATCCTGGAAGAGTTGTTCATAATATTTCAAAACGCTGTTTCAATATTGTTTAGCCACAGATTAGCTCAGCATATCATTAACCATGTAGTTCTGTGTAGTAGTTATATATAGATAAAATTATTGCCTGGGATCCACATTTCTCACTTACTAGGTATCAGAGAAACTCAAGCTGGCTGAGAAGACGGCAGTGGACATTGACAAGCTGCGAGATGGTTACCGACCTGCTGCTAAGAGGGGCGCCATTTTGTTCTTTGTTTTGTCTGAAATGGCCCTTGTCAACACCATGTATCAATATTCCTTGGCCTCCTTCTTAGATGTGTTTGGGTTTTCGCTTCGGAAATCCATGCCCCACTCAATTCTTCCAAAGAGGCTAAAAAATATCATGGACACATTGACATTCAACATATATAACTATGGCTGCACAGGTTAGTGTGATTAAGCAATGAGATGGCATTGTGTATGTTTGAATGACTGTAATGGGAATTCCTTCAGTCAGTTGTGCAAAGCAATATAATTTTGTACTGTCAAAGGTATTTCAACAAATATTGAATTCACTATTCACTGCTAATGCCTCTGCCTTCTCTACCCCTTCTTCCCTCATGTTGAGGTTCTGCTGAGATGCAGAGAAGTGCTGTATTCCATCCCCTTGACATTTAAGAAGTGCTTGTACTTTTAATAAACAATCAGTTACAAATAACAGTGGTTCCAAACCAGAAATATGGATCTCAACCTCTCTTGGCTTTGGAGGGGAGATCGTTTGGAATCTGAAGCTAGATCTGGATGTGAATGTTGCAGGCTCAAATCTTTACAGTGGGCTGAACCAAAATTCACCACCTTGAACTTTGTGGGGTGATCAGAGTCAAGATCTGGATCTGAAATTTGTCCGAGGCCCACATTCTTAAGAAGCAGACTGATGAGAATATTGTGTTCTCATTGCAGGCTTGTTTGAGAGACACAAGTTACTATTTTCCTTCAATATGACTATCAAGATAGAACAAGCTGATGGCAGAGTCCCACAAGAAGAACTGGACTTCTTTTTAAAAGGTAACTTGGATACTTAATACCTTGTAGTAGTTACATGCGCTTCTAGAATTAAAACTGAGATTTTTGACTACATATATTTGACTATCAAAGTCAGCTGCTTAGTAAATTTCCATAAGCACCTAAGTCCCATTTACTTGGGACTTGGGCTCCTAAGTCAGATAGATCCTAAACCTCAGCATACTGAGCCTGAGCCCCGCGGAATATTGTAAAATAGATGTTCAACAAAAATATGTTCAACTGACTTCTGTGAACGGGTTCTAGCACTGTTGGAACTGAAAGAGTGGATCCTCAGCTGATGTACATTGGCATAGCTTAGTTTCAGGCAACAGGCCTAGGCTGGTTTACACCAGTAGAGGATGTGATCCCTTACATTTCTCTCCAGCTTGTTTGAGGGCAGAAAGGCCAACAGTGAAATTCTGACTCCAGTGACGTCAATGACAAAGCTCCCATTGACTCCAGAAGGGCCCCGATTTTACACCAAGGGTCCATCTTTAGTTAAATGCATAAATAGTGGCAAAAATATAAACTCGGCATAAAAATACTTGCAAAGTAGTAACTGTTTCTCCAGCAGACTAATTAAAAGTAATTGTGCTACCTTTTATGATAGTGATATTTATTTAGTTTTCTGAATTGTGACTAGGCAATATTTCCCTGGAGAAGAGTACACGAAAGAAGCCGTGTGCTTGGCTTTTGGATCAAGGCTGGGAGGACATAATTCGCCTATCTGAACTATTTCCTGAGGAGTTTGGGTCTCTTCCAGATGACGTGGAAAAAAATCCTGAAATATGGAAAGAAGTAAGTGATTTTCTTAGTCTAGTTTCTATTCCCCACCATTAAATGTTCAAACATGATTCAACCTGTTAAAAATGTTTGAGGCGTCACTGGCTTTTCCCTTTATTCCTTGACTGGATGTTTCTTTAGAAGCTGTGGGGTAATTGCATGATCTACATAGAAACATGGAAATTGCCATAGTCAGACCAGTCAGCCATTTAGTGTGCTGTTCTGTCTCCAACACTGGCCAGTACCAGAAACTTCCAGGGAAAGTTCAAGAAACTGATAATGAACAAATCTGGAATAACCTACGCCTGGGGAACTTTCTTCCTGACCCTGGGCAGTTTGTGACTGGCTTAGGAGCATGAGGGTTTAAAATGTTTTAAAACATCTTATGTAACTGTGGCTGTTCTTGTTTTCCAGTTAAATGTCTAACATACGATCCTGGCCCCAGTGAAGTCAATGACAGTTTTGCCATTGTCTTCAGCAGAGTCAGGATTTCACCTGTAATCGTTTTTTAAATCATAGAATATCAGGATTGGAAGGGACCTCAGGAGGTCATCTAGTCCAACCCCCTGGTGATCCCCAGACAGATATCTACCCCAGTTCCCTAAATAGCCCCCTTGAGGATTGAACTCACAACTCTGGGTTTAGCAGGCCAATGNTCAATGACAGTTTTGCCATTGTCTTCAGCAGAGTCAGGATTTCACCTCTAATCATTTTTTAAATCATAGAATATCAGGATTGGAAGGGACCTTGGGAGGTCATCTAGTCCAACCCCCTGGTGATCCCCCAGACAGATATCTACCCCAGTTCCCTAAATAGCCCCCTTGAGGATTGAACTCACAACTCTGGGTTTAGCAGGCCAATGCTCAAACCACTAAGCTATCCCTCCTCCCCAACTCCTATTTAATTGTTAGCTTTTACCACTTTTGGGAGTGAGTTCCACAGAGTAGTTTACATGTTGTATAAAAAAGTATTTCCTTTTATCAGTTTTAAATTTGCTGCCTTTCAATTTCACTGAATGTCCATTTGTTCTTGCATTATGCGGGAGAGTAAACAGGAATCTCCGATTCACCTTCTCTAGACCATCCATTATTGTCTTGAGCTTGTGACCTCATTTATTTGTATCTTATGACAATTACCATAAAATGAAAGTATGAAAATGGCATTGGACAGACATGTTTTATACCGAAAAAGTTGATTTTTGGCATTTATTTAATATTTTTTTCTAGTTTCTGATTTTCTCTGATTCTTCTCTGTTTCCCCATGTCTGTTTCTCTTGTTGCAGTCCTGTTATCAGATTGACTTTGACTTTCCTAATAAACTTGATTTGTCCATCTAATCAACTCATGTTCTCTACTGTATTTCCTTTCTCAGTGGTATGATCTGGATGCCCTAGAACAATCACCATTTCCCATGCAATACCAAAACAGTCTCACACATTTTCAGAAGCTGCTGCTTTTACGGTGTTTCCGAGTAGACCGTGTATATCGCGCAGTGACTGACTACGTTACTCTGACAATGGATGAGAAGTAAGTTGCTGTCATACATTTTTTTTATCCAGAATCTTTACCAGTTTTAAAAGAACCAAAGAAAGTCGGAGGTACCCTGAATCAGTTGCTAAGCATCTACTGCAAATTGATATTTCATGGACACAAACCTAAATGGGAATGCAAAATGCATTGTGTTAGATTCTAACGAGCTTTTTTGACATGAGATCTTTGAAAAGTAAACAAAAAGCAGGTGGTGATTAATTGAAAAATCAGTGTAAAGTGGGGAAAAAAGTATACAAAAGGTCTCCTGTCCAGTGTTTCCTTACTGAGGTAAATACATGTGGGGAAGATTTGCTTACAGGAGAGCAAAGGAGTAACTGATGTTCCCCTGCTTTTATCCAGAACCTTCCTGGGCTAATTCTAGTGCATAGCCATGTACATTTCTCCTTTCATTTAGCCTCTTAATGCATAGTTAAAGGTTCTGTATCAGACTGGATGGATTTTATTTTTCAAGAATTGCAAGTGTCCTATTTTAGCTGGTATTTATAACTTCGAGGACATAAGCATTTTTGGAGCTGCAGCTGTCTTAGGGGCAGTGTGATAACCCCTAGCTACTCTACCTGAAGATGTTAGCCCTTTGCTCAATTCACTTTGCCATTCTCTCTTCCTCCCACCAACACACCGTACCCCTAAACTGACAAGTATCATTATTTTGAACATCTGTACTTCCCATATATACAGTGCACAATGTACGTGACATCAGTAGATTTAACAAGAAAAGTTACAATAGAAGTTTTAAAAATTCCTTGCCATTAAAAGTATACATAAAATGGGCTGAGATCAGTTATAAGTAGCCCTGCTCGAAAAAAATGTGATGGAACAGTTTTCCATCTCACAATGTACCTTTATCAGAACCTCTGACAGGAATGTGTCAATTTTGACAAAATTTGGAGGGGGGGGGGAGTTGAAACAAATTGTTTTGAGTTTCTTGATTTGTTTTGATAATGTTGAAACATTTTGTTTTGATAAAGGTAAAAATATTTTGCGTCAAATTTATGATTTTGATTAATTTCATTTTTATAATAATTTCACTGCAAGATTATATGTAATATTTACTATCATACATTACTATTTATATTATATTGTTTTGACATCAAAATGAAACATTTAATTGGCCCCATATAAAAAATTTTAAAATATTTTATTCTGCAAGAAATTCTGACTTTTTGTTTTGTTTCAGAATGAAAACAGATTTTGGCATGTTGGAATTTCTCACAGATTGGAGTAATTCCATTTTCTGACCAGCTATGGTTGTAACGTTTACAAGACCTTCATACAGTACACAGCACTGGCTTTGTGTCACTTTGATCATTAAGGATCATGCCACACTTTTAATTAGGTCCAGTGTAGCCCTGTGTCTGAGCCAATTGCCAGCTTCAATGGTGATGTTCTTTCTCTGTAAATTCTCCCTGTGGTTTCAGTTGAACACAGTATTCCACTTACCATCTTGTCCTAAGATCCGTACTGTTTCATAACTGTCAAATTCCACACCACAGGTGGCTGTACTTCAGTAGTGTGTGATGTGCTCCATAGATATAGTAAGTGTTTCTGTTAAAGGGCTCAATCCCTACATATAGTCCCATTGACTTCATTGAGACTGCATGTGAGGCAATCACTGCATTGGATGATGGGTTCGCAGGTTCAGGCCCTAAATTTGTACTGAACTTTGAGATCCTTTGAATTGAAGGGACTACAGAAAAGTCAGATTATCACTAATTTCCATTTATGTGAGTATTTGCATAATTTGCCTAAACAGGAAATGGGGATTAATATCCCTTTGTCCCATTTCCAGATTAACTCTCCTAATAGATGGCATTTTAAATATATAGTGTAAATTAGTGTACCAATTTATTGTTCTTCTCCCCCAGATATGTTCAGCCTCCTGTGATCAGTTTTGAAGCTATCTTTGAGCAGAGCACACCTAACTCGCCCATCGTTTTTATCCTAAGTCCTGGCTCTGACCCTGCCAGTGACCTCATGAAACTGGCTGATCGGACAGGCTTTGGAGGGAATCGCCTCAAGTTCCTTGCCATGGGACAAGGACAAGAAAAGGTAACTTTGTTGTGACAAAGCACAGTTCAGTGGGATGGCGTGTGTGCTGCCTTCAGTACATTATTTTGTGACTGCTGCAGATCTCATTTCTGACATTACGGGTCTGGCCATGCATCTGTTCCAACAACCCCCGGCTTTTGGGAAAGCCGTACTCTGTGTATTAGAAACAAAGCAAGCTGGGTGGGAATTGGCATACAGATTACCGCCCTCGGAGCAATCACTTTCTGTAAAATGAGAGCAGATATTGGTCTGGTCAGTTCATTTGCTGTTTGAGTAAAGATAGGTTCAGAATTGCTTCCTCACCTGTAGCAAAAAAACAGTTGAGGTTGAAACGATTCAGATATGCAGGCTGTCAGATTTTAGTCAATGTCCCTGCCTCTCCATCTCTTGACATGAATGTGGGGGAAAGTCATCAGGGCATATTGGTATTTGCAAGCAAAAAGACCCTGATCTGTGCTCAGTTTGTACCTTCGGTTGTTTCCCTGCTCTATCATGGCTGGGGGATTTTCAAAAACACTCAGCATTCGGCTCCTCTGCTATAATTTGAAATCAGTGGCAAAGTTCCCATTGGTGTGAGAGCTGAGTTAGACCAGTATTAAGCTCTTTTGAAAACCCCACACTAATGACCCAAGCTTACTTCATTACCATTTTCAAGTGTTTGAAAGCTTTGTGCTGTTTTTATTTTTAAAGCGGTTAATGAAATAGAAGAGCAGCTCTCCCAGTACAAGGTATTCCTGGGAGGCTCTGAGAATTGGGACAATGGCTTAATTGGACATTTTTGTTTCCCCCAGAGTGTGCCAAGAGAATTCTGCAAAAGAAAGAAAGAAAATGCTCTGACTGTTTTCTTGCTATGAGGAAGCAGTTGGATGCACTAAACCGATCAGAATCCCTGCACTTTCAGGGTCAAAGCAAGCTTTACTCATAGGCAGCTGTTTCCGTCTCATTGACACAGGTTGCACTGCAGTTGCTGGAGAATGCAGTGGCTCGCGGACAGTGGTTAATGTTGCAGAACTGTCATCTTTTGGTGAAATGGCTGATTGATTTGGAGAAAGCATTGGAGAGAATTACTAAGCCTCATCCAGACTTCCGCCTGTGGCTGACTACTGACCCCACACTGGGCTTTCCCATTGGAATACTTCAGAAGTCTTTAAAGGTACAGTACAGGGGTGAAAGACCAGCAGAAGGCATGACACAGCACTCTTAATCATGACATGCCACTCTTATTCAGGGAAAACTGATTGACCTTGGTGGGCATTTGGCCTGAATACAGCATACAGGATTGGGCCCTAAATGCTGTCTTTTTTCTTGGTAAGCAAGATCCGATTTTCATCCTCTGGTTTTCCAGCTGGTGGGGTTTCACTGATGTGAAATAAGTTTAATAGAAGTGTTCATCTGATGCTACCCTCAGGCACATATTGCATAATCAATCCCTGTCAGTAAAAGTGAACTTGTAAATGCCCTTTAGTCCCAAATACCACTGTGATGAGTGGGTTAGAAATACCCAGATACACAGAAATACCTCCTGTCAGTTGGCTAATGCTGAAAATGTGGAACTGAGGTCTGTGTCTAGCTGGACAACAGTGTCAATAGGGCAGATGTTCTGATGGGACAATTGTTTCCAGCTGCTACGTAAGGCTGAAGCATTTATCACAAGCAAGATGATATGATTATTTATAAATGGCAAGCCAGAGATGCTGTGCTAATGTTCCTTTTGTGGTGACTATTTATGTGGTTGTAGATCATTGCAGTGACAATAATCATTTTATCTGACAGATGTTAGCACAGCAGAGTGACGCTTAGGCACCTGTCATTGATTCAGATATGTATGTTAGTGTATCAATGACATCTTTAAAACATTCACCACCGGCAGGGCTTAATCCCAGATCTGCAAAAAATAGCTGTGTGTATACCTTCAATTTAACACTGCAAATACCCAATCTATGAGCACAGCCGTGACTGTTGCAAGCACAAATTAGGGCTTGTGTGACATTTGAAACTCAAGCTAAGCAGCTGTCCGTGCCTCAGTTTCACCCTCTGCAAAATAGGGTTAATAATCCTTACCTTTCTCAGAAGCATGATCTAAGGCAACATTAATTAAAATGTGTAATATAAAATATTTGAATTTGATTTCAAAATATAATTAAATGTACTTAATAAGGTATCACTATTGTTATATAACTGCTCTTTATATTTTTAGCATGATGTGACAAGCAAACATGTAAAATTTGTAACTTTATTTCAAATAATTGACAGGGTTTTCTTTTTTTTTTTTTTTTGCTAGGTTGTAACAGAACCACCGAATGGGCTGAAACTGAATATGAGAGCCACTTACTTCAAAATTCCCCATGAAGCCCTTGAGCAATGCCCCCATAGCGCATTTAAATCACTGGTCTATGTCTTAGCATTTTTCCATGCGGTGGTTCAGGAGAGAAGGAAGTTTGGGAAGATTGGCTGGAATGTACCATATGATTTTAATGAATCTGATTTCCAGGTAAGAAGCTAAAGCTAATGGCCCTTGAGTTTGCACATACCTTTGCAAATATACTGTCTGTCTGTCCGTCTCCTTTTTACAGTAAGTTAGAGTGGTCCTCCTTTCCCTGTCACAACAGACACTGTAGACCCTTGAGTCTATAGTTATTTTTAGCCAGTATCAGGATTGCTGAGAATAAGAAGCCAGATTCCTGATCCAGCCTCTTTACACATCCCCCCTGCTGGCTGTTTGTTGTGAGGTTTATTTTTCATTTTCTTTTGAGGAAGACGTGATAATTAACGTACGAATTAGAATTGTGTGAAAACTAAATAAGTCTGTATCCTTGTAATTTGTGACTCTTCTCATCCAACATGTTGTAATAACTGTTACTAGGTGTGCATGGAAATCCTGAATACGTACTTGACCAAAGCCTACCAGCAAAATGATGACAAAATTCCATGGGGCAGTCTCAAGTATCTCATTGGAGAGGTAAATCTGATTGTTAAATAGCTCTGATGGTAAAATGATATCCTGTAAATAAGGCCAGCACTTGCAAAAAGATCTATCTTATCTTCAAGCAAAGTGGGCTACTGTTCTCGCCTGGCTTTTTCAAGAAATCACTGTATGGCCCTGAGTAAGTCACTTAACCTCTTTGCCTCAGTGAAATAGGGACATAACATTTACCTATACCATGGAGGAGCTGAGAGTCTTAACTCTTGATTAGAAAGCCCTTGGGATCCTTTGGTGAAACGCACTATACAGACTAGCTGCAAAGAATTATCATTACAATAGGCCAGTGCTGGAGTGTGAACTATAGGAAGGGATATTTACAAAGCTCCTGAAATGTTGCAGCATTTCAGAGCTCTCTTCTTTACACACTATGCATAGTTCAGTAACGCTGCTGAGGAAACTGAATTTTTTCATCTTAGTGAGTTCTTGACCCTTTGTGGTCCTTGCAGTAATCAAGCTTGAGAGGACCAGCCCTGCCATGATCTTCACAATCTGGCAGCCATCTCTCGACTCCCACTAATGTCCAAGCACTTCCTGCTTTTGCCCCGTTAGGAGGAGTTACCAGAGAAGCACAGGGTTTCCTCTTGGAGGGGCAGTATGTAACAGCCAAAAATATTTTGAAGTTTTCAAAAGTTTTAAAATCTACTTGTTGCAAGTAAGCATGTTATATAAAAATAGTTTCACCAATTTCTAGGTCATGTACGGTGGGCGTGCAATTGACAGCTTTGATCGTCGCATTCTGACCATATATATGGATGAGTATTTAGGGGATTTCATATTTGACACATTCCAACCATTCCATTTTTATAAAAATGAAGAGGTTGATTATAAAATCCCAGAAGGGAATTCAAAGGATGACTTTGTTGGTAAGAAATGCATTTCCTTCCATACAAGTTAGTATTTAAAAATTGTACCTACACTTATGTTTTCCTTTCTGTATTTCTATTATTATATAAGGGCTGTAGCAAACTTCAGCCATCCATTGTGTGCACTGATAGAAATGTTTTTATTCCCTTGGTTAAGAAGGCCAGCTGTGTGTAGATCTGCGAGAGTCTAGTGGTCAGCTCATCACACTTCTCTTTATAAAATCTTTAGAAAAAACTAAAGATTTTATAAATACATTCTTTACTTTTTAAACCTTAAACACCCTTTACACAAGTAAATCTGGTAGCGATATCTTACTACACTGCATTTTGACGAGCCTCATGTATTTTTGTGTTCTAGAGGAGCTAGAGTCTCTACCACTTGCTAATACCCCAGAGGTATTTGGTCTTCATCCCAATGCTGAAATCGGATACTATACACAGGCTGCTCGAGATATGTGGTCTCATCTTCTTGAGCTGCAACCTCAAACAGGTATGATTTTTGTCACCTAGAATACAGTTCTTGCAAACAAAAAGTAAATCATGAATGTACAAGACCTTGGTCTTGTAACTTCTTACACATGGGCAGCCTGTTGTGTTTGCATGGCCATTGTCTTCAGCATGGCTCCATGTGGGCACAGCAGGGTGCCTGTAGCGGGGTGATCACCCTGCTCTGGCCCTGGAAGGCCATGCCCCAATCAGGGTTCAGCTGGCCCTTATAAGAGGGCAGAGGGCCAGGAGCAGAGTCAGTCTCTCTCTGCCTCTAGAGAGGGAAGGGCCTGGCTGCTCAGGAGCTCACAGGGTACCTAGAGTGGAGCGGGGCTGGGGGAAAGGCCAGAGGAGCTGGGGAGCTCCAGCCTGGAAACCTCCCAGGCTGCAGGCCTGGTTAAAGGCTCAGAAGGATACTGGGGTTGCAGAGGGCAGTCCAGGGGTAGGTCCAAACCCCCCTTGCCTGTGATGAGTGGCTTGTACACTGCAATCTGCCCTAGATGGTGACTGGCAGTAGCCTGATACTGAAGTGAAGTAGGGATAGTGGGTGGAGGTTCCTCTGGGTGGGGATACTGCCAGGGGGCTGCCCCCAAGAGAAGGGGGCACCGGGGTCTGGGAGGGACACGGGGGGCCAGGGAAAGGCGAGACACTGGCCGGCAGAGGGCGCTCCGGAGGCTGGTGAGCTAATTCCCTGGGAGGGCAGCAGGAGGCGCCACGGAGGTGAGCATCTCCCCGTTACAAGAGTGGTGGAGAATGCAGGCATATGCGGTCTGCCCCAATACAGGGGGAAGGGCAAGGACTGTTGCCCGGAATCCAAGTGAAGGAACTGAAGGTGGAGAAATGAATGGAAAGAGCTAATTCCCTATCAGGCTACTGCCAGTCACCATCTAGCCCCCGTTCACTGGGGCAGACTGCAGTGTACAAGCCACTCATCACAGGCAAGGGAGTTTGGACCTGCTGCCTTGGCCTATCCCTGGGCTGCCCTCTGCAACCCCAGTACCCTTCTGGGCCTTGTTAGCCTGCAGCCTGGGAGGTTTCAGTACCCTGTGAGCTCCTGAGCAGCCAGGCCCTTCCCTCTTTAGAGGCAGAGAGAGACTGACTCCGCTCCTGGCCCTCTGCCCTCTTTTAAGGGCCAGCTGAGGCCTGATTGGGGTGTGGCCTTCCAGGGCCAGAGCGGGGCGATCACCCCGCTACAGTGCCCATGTGCAAGATGTTGCAGGAGAGGAACAAGAATCTGCTAGTATTAACAATCTATAGGAAACATTTGAATTCATGTAATATTGAATTTAGACTAATAGAAAATGTAAAGTTATTTAGCGCTTGCTAAATTGTTTTCATTACAGGGGAATCTGGCAGTGGAATTGGTCGAGATGAATATATTGGACAGGTTGCAAAGGACATAGAAAACAAGATGCCTCAAATATTTGATCTTGACCAGATAAGAAAGACTTTGGGAATAGAAATTTCGCCAACAACAGTTGTGCTGTTGCAGGAATTGGAACGTTTTAACAAACTGATCATTCGTATGTCCAGATCCCTGGCTGAACTACAAAGAGTAAGAATATTAAGTTTCAAAGGGAATCCTCCTCATTTAAATCTGTTGGGCTTTGAAATTCTTAAGGTCTGTCTCTGCAAATTCTCTCACCAGGCCTTGGCTGGGGAAGTTGGAATGAGCAGTGAACTGGATGAAGTGGCTCGGGCTCTCTTTAATGGACAGATCCCTAGCATCTGGAGAAAGCTGGCACCTGACACACTAAAAACACTTGGAAATTGGATGATTTACTTTAAGAATAGGTATAACCAGTACACATCCTGGGTGAGTAAGAGAACAGAGAAACCCTCTTCTGTGTCTGCATTATTTAGTGCCCAAATAGAGTCAGTCTATAGGCTTCAACACCTAACACAAAATGCTTTAACTAAAAGCTATTTGAAACAAACCCATTTAGTTACAGTAATGACACCATGTATAGTGTTATTGAATCATAGAATATCAGGGTTGAAAGGGATCTCAGGAGATCATCTAGTCCAACCCCCTTTCCTCAAAGCAGGACAAATCCCCAGCTTTTTTTTTTTTATTACCCCAGTTCCCTAAATGGCCCCCTCAAGGATTGAACTCACAACCTGGATTTAGCAGGTCAATGCTCAAACCACTGAGCTATCCCTCCCCCTAGCACTGCACAGTGCTGATTAAATAAGATTCATTGGCCAAGCTTTAGCGATGCTTAGCACCTGCAGCTTCCGTAGCACTGAACCCCCAATTTTTGAATGAGGAGCAGGCACTTTCCTCATGGGACAGAGCAGTTCAGAATTTAAAGAGGTCTCTCTTGTGATTGATTCCAGGTTAATGAGGGTGAACCAAATGTTATGTGGCTCTCAGGACTACATATTCCCGAGTCTTATCTCACAGCTCTTGTTCAAGCCACCTGTAGGAAAAATGGCTGGCCACTGGATCGCTCCACCCTGTACACACAAGTGACCCAGTATGGTACTGCAGAGGAAGTCACCGAGCGCCCTGGGCAAGGTAGCACTTTCCAATGCAGAGTTTGCAAAAGCGGTTTGTAATTGGGCTGCAAACACTATATTTGGCCATTTTATAAAGGTAATAAGCATTAGTTTGTTTTAACTTATGCCTTTACAGCCAAGAACTTGGATTTGTTTGTCATGCATGACCATTCAGTGGAAGGAACTGATGCCAAGGTATTCAGTGGGAATGGGAGTGAGGCTCTGTCTATATATAAAATGCTACAGCGGCACAGGTGCAGCTACACAGCTGTAGCACTTCATTGTGGACACTACAGCAAAGGGAGAGGCTCTCCTGGCACAGTAGTAAATCCGCCTCCCTGATAGGTGGTAGCTAGGGAATGGAAGAGTTCTTCCGTCAACGGCTGCCTGGGGGCCTGAGGTCAGCTTCACTGCAGTGCTGAGAGGCATGGATTTTTCACATCCCTGAGCGATGTCACTAATTTTCTAGGGTAGCGCAGCCCTGAAAGGGACTGATGTTGAGCATCACAACAGCTAACTTTTAGGTTCCTAGAAAATCACTAGGATTCCCAAAGCCTGGGTTTGGGGCCTAGGCTCCCTGTACAATCAATGTGGGGAGACAGGTGCCTAAGAATGGAAGTCACAAAAACCAGTACATTGAGCAGGGGCCGCCTGAGCTAGCCAGTGCCATTGGTGGAGGAGAGGGGTCTGTGCTAGGCCCCATCCCTAAGTCCAGGTAGCAGAGAAGCAGCTAGTGCTGTGCTCTGCAACTGGAAACCTCTCCTGGAGTCAGGTGCCTAAGGTATTTATTGCAAGAAACAGAGGAGTTGGACCAGCCTCCTAACTTTTAGCCCAATAGTGAGGGTACTCACCTGGGATGTGGGAGACCTCCAGTTCAAGTCCCCTCTCTGCCTGATTTGACCAGAAGTCTTCCACCTCTTGGGTGAGTGCCCTAACCACTGCACATAGGATAGTCTGATGGGGGGAGGTCCCTCAATTGCGTTCGTTGAAGCGACTGCACTTAATATAAATTATTAGCGAGTCATTGGCACAGAGGACTAGATGCTGGGTCTGTCAGGTGAGTGCCTTACCTACCAGCCTCATGCGCTC
Source organism: Trachemys scripta elegans (assembly GCF_013100865.1). NCBI lineage: Eukaryota > Metazoa > Chordata > Testudines > Emydidae > Trachemys > Trachemys scripta. Next base: position 8,419,697 of record NC_048312.1, read on the forward strand.
TGTTCCATTTTGCCTCTTTCATTATTTATACATAGTGGAACTGCTTCGACAGGAGAGATTGAGGGAATCTGGACTAGCTCAGGGGTTAGGGCACTCATCTGAGAGGTGCCAGATCTCTGGTCAAATCCTTTCTCCCAGGCAGTTGGGGGGACTTGAATCACTGAGCTGCAACGTATGAGGAAGATCCTCCTCCCCCCATGCTGTGTGGAGTTAGGTGGCCTCTGAGCTTGCCTAGCTCAAGCCCTGCAGGCAAGATCTGTGGATTTTCTGGCTCACACGGGGGCTTAGGCAGGTGGACACCTAGAGGGACACAGCAATGCATGGGCCCAGGGATGGAAACATAGGCACTTAAGGATCTTTTACAGGAAAATCTTGGGCACTGAGTGAGTTTAGGCAGCAGTTAAGCAAGGGCTTAGTGAATCTGGGATTTTGGAACCTAAGTGCCTTTGCAAATGTAGCTCTTAAGGCTTAGAACAGAGGGCTGGGAGTCAAGACTCCTGGGAGCCTTTTATTGCTTTGCTAGTAGCTTTCTTTTTGACCTTAGGCAAGTATAAGCTCTCTACTTTAGCTTGCTCATCAGTAAAAATATCAGGTGACAGTAATGCTAAGGGTTTATATTCCTTAATATTAAAGACCTTTAGACAGATAACTACAGCCTAGCAGTAGTTATCAAAGCTGGTCAACAAATCAGGGAAAATATTTGAACATTTTTGTAGTTTCCTTTGTCAAAATTTTCAGTTTTCCAATCTAATTATTAATTCACCAAAGACATAGGAAGTGCTGTATCAGTGCAGCCCAGGTGTCCATCACCTCCAATAGCCCTTCTTTGACAGAGGAAATTTCTATATAGTACAAAGGTGTTGAGGTGCTATACAATAACATGCCCCAGGCACTTAGTAGCTGGTTTATGCCCTGAGGCTTGAGCGCCTTTAAAAACGTTTAGCCTAGATAGTGTAATTCAAGATATTTTTAATTTTAAAAACTGCATGAAGTTGGCTTGTGCCTGATTCACAGTAAGTAAACATAGGAGTCACTTACAGTATTTCAGTGCGCTGAGGTTGCTGTAAACCCATAGTAACAAGGTCTTGCTAGTCCAGAGAGAATGTGCCTTACAAAAAAGAATCCTTTTCAAATGGATTCATTTAGCAAGATGTTGCTTTTCTACTTGCTGCAGGATGCTTTGTTTCTGGTCTATACCTGGAAGGAGCAGACTGGGACATTGAGAATTGCTGTCTTGCCCGGAGCAAGCCCAAAGTCTTGATGGTAGATTTACCTATTTTAAAGATAATTCCTATCGAATCACATCGGCTCAAACTACAGGTATGAACATCTTCCCTCAAGGATAGATTGACAGGCTCTTTCCTATTACCACAGGCAGAGCACATACAGATGTGACTGTTTTAACAGCAAAATGGCTTTAGAGAGGACTGTGTGTGAAATAGACAAGGCATCATTTTTGTCTTTCTTAATTAGATTTCTCTGCTGTTAGTTGCTATCAGTTGGTGACGCATTTAGTTTTGGACAATTAGGATTACTGTATGAAATGAAAATTGGGGAAGCTGATACATCTCTGTCCCCCTATCTGCCCCAGCCAGTGATTTAAATTAAGACTGTCTTAACATTATGGATTTAGGATTCTAATAGTGAATGCAAGCTTCTTATATCACCTTTACTAAAGGCATAAGGGTTCAATCCTGCAACCCCTAATCCTTGTTAAGGATCCTTATTCATGTGATTAGTTTGCAGAGAGTCATGAGCCCCTGTTGTACTTCAAACAATAGCTGCTTTTCTCTTGTTTTAGAACACATTCCGGACACCTGTGTACACAACCTCCATGAGAAGAAATGCCATGGGCATTGGCTTAGTTTTTGAAGCTGATCTTTCAACCATAAAGCATATTTCCCACTGGGTGCTGCAAGGGGTGTGTCTCACTTTGAACTCTGACTGACACCTTAAACTGTCCATTTCCCACACCCAAAGTGCATTGGTGGATATCTGAGAACAACTTATGAAGTCAAATTAAGCCAAGAAGCACGGGATCAAGTTTTTTGCTCCCTATGTTTTCAAGAGAATTCTACTGATTTTAAACTGGCCCAGAGACATTTTCAAAATAAGTATTTGCAGCAATTTTTCCTAAGACATTATGATTTAGTAAATACAAAGCACCATGCAGTTTAACTTATATTTAATTTTGTCTTCAAATTTAAAGAAGAATTTTAGCCATTTATGTCAATTTGTATTTAACTTTTTCTATACTTTTGAAAAATAAAGGGTTTAGCCTTTTAGGCTGGAGAGTTCTTAAAACAAAATCTCGCACACAAATACTGTCATAGGTTGGGATGATTAGAAGAAACGTTTTTCACTTCCCCCTGCATCCTGCTATAGTCTTTCTTTAGAAGAGATTCTTTCCCTGCTCAGAGAGCAAAGAGGTGGGTTGTTCAGTCATGCCACAGACTGGTTTTGATATCACTGTAGCTTCAATCTTACACTTTACTGTAAACTTTAGACTCAGGCATGGGAAGTTGGATTACTTTCTAAAGCACTGGCTGATCTATAATGTCCTTAGTCTAAAGGATAAGTACCTACTTCCAACCTCTCCTAAGAAGTTGTTTCTTTTATTAGCTTAAACAAGTATTTTATTTTGAATTGGTAAAGGCACATCATGGACCTACCAGCATTTTGGAGTAGTCATTTGCTCAGTTCTATTTGTTGTGCTTTATCGGACAGCAGACTCATACCACAGCAAGAATGAGTGTTGAGGCTAACTCCCAGAAATTTAGGAGTTAAAGGAATATGTTTATACAAAATCTGCATTTGCGTTTTTGTGGTGTGTGTATTTGGGGTAGGGGAAAGGGCAAGCATCTGGTATGTTACTGGGAGAGAGGAAGTATTTTTGGGAGCATAGGAATCACATAGGACAGGTCAAAGACAACACTGTTCCTCCCATCCTTTGAAAACCAGCATGACAATACCCTGAGGAAAGCCAGGTTCTCCAGGACTGATTTCCTATGGTCGCTTGGGTAAGTCATTTCAAGACACGGGTTAAAATGAGTAGCAGATTTATCCACGGCTGTAAAGTACCTTGAGATCTATGGCTGAAGTGTGCTACAGAACTGCAAACTAGGGCCATCTTCCAAACATCCGGAATGAGGGGTTTAAGGATAAACTACTTAAATATTTCTGTTTATTTGCTACTAGTTTATCACTAAACCAAAACAGTTTTTAAAATTATGAGTTAAAAAGGAAAACATTCCCCTTTTTTGTCTCACAGTTTAGTAACTAATTTTCCTTTGAACTGTAGATCCCCATCCTCTTATAAAAAAAACCCCAGAATATTTGTACTTTGCTAATAATTGACAGTTTTAGTAATGGAATTCTCCAAACCATTTGAAACATTGAGAATGTTAACCTTGGGAGCCCTTCAACCCATTCTCAAATAACTCTAAAAATACCATTTCGGTTTTGCATCCTTCCGTGAGTGTGCCTCAGAACAGAGTGAGCCTGGTGTCTCCATAAAGTTGTTTCAAACTTAAAACAAAAACAAATAAATCATTGGTTAGGTCTGATGGTTTTTATGCTGTTGTACAGTATACAGGCTAAGTATAAAAACAAACATTTCAATAGTGCACTTTTTGTGCAGTGTATTATTTTTACACCTTAGTAAGGCGTTTTAACAGCCTTGTACAAAAGGCACCATAGTGCAAAGTATTAATTAGTGTAAGCTTAATATTAACCATTCAATTTCTAAACACCAAAACAGGAGCCTGCTTTCCATTAGGACAGTGTTCATACTCTCTCCATGAAGACTTACACAATAGTTTTTCAATTGGTGTTTTCTTTCCACAGTAAGTTATATATTAGGACCATTTGAAACTGTTAAAAAGAATGAAGAAAAGGAGACAAATCAAAATACAGGATTAATAAAATAAAGTTTGTTGGGAATTTTGTAATAGTGGAGAGAAATGTAACAAAAATATGAACACAATTTGATCAGGACCACCTGAAAAAAGTTCTCTCATAGGTTATCTTAACACATCTGCATTATTTTCAATGCTGCCATAAGAAAGGCTTTGTCATGAAAGTTAGAGTCTGTGTATGAAATGCTACATACACACCATCAAGACTTCAAAGGAACATTGACATTTTAAACATTAACAGCCAATACATATTGCTGGAGGTTTATAATTAGTATCTTTTTTCATTAATATTGATTAATAATGCAGACTGTAGCCTGTGCTTTTGTCCACATATACAGTTATAGTAAATGGAGTAGTACTTAGAAGCAAGCAGTCAGGTACACCTAGATTTGGCCACAGCATTTAGTAATTATATACTTTGCAATATGAACAGAGAGTCTCATTTGTGTTTCATTGAAGTAGGCTAATTATTAATGACAGATCTGGAAAAAATTTGGCATGCATGGGGCATTAAAAGAAACTTTACTGCAGATGAGATTTATCCTATTTGATCACAGTGCATAAACAGCAACAGAATAATAGAGCATCACATCAATCATTTCACTTATACAGTTCTGTCTGTCCCTGAATGCTTTCGGACCACTTTACTTCCATTGACCTGATCCACTGCTAATGTTTCAACCTCAGGCTGAGGCTGGGATGTTGTTACATGGTGAATTCGATGTGCCACACCAATATGTGCCTTGTGCTGCTTCTCTTTTGCTGGACTGTGTGATTGGCCTGATGTGCGTTCTGAAGCAATGGGTGGAATAACTAAAGGCCTCTCTTTGATCAGGTGGATCTCTGCAGTTTCCCTGGCCAATAAAAATGGAGTGGGATCAGGCATAGCATCAACAGGCTCCCGCAACAGCAGCTTTCGACTATCCGATCCTAATCTATAGGCCTCTTCAAACTCCGGGTTTAGTGGTGTTGACAGACTCTTTTTCATTCTGCGCCGGGGAGTCTCAGGTAGCTTATCTTTGGGAGGAGCTGGCTTGTAGTTGGACAATACTGGACTTCCAGATGGGGTGGCATCAGAAGTCCCACTTGAACTCATAAGCTTTTTCTTGGTAGCATGCAGTTGTGACGTTAGATATGCAATAGTGCTTGCTCGCTGCTCTAGTTCACTTGACAGCATATTTAGCTTATGGCTTTTCATTTTTAACTCTTCTAAATATTTCTTTTCTCTTTCTTTGATGGTGTTTTCCAGCACCATTATCATTGCAGTCTTTTGTTCCAGTTCCTTTAATAATTCATTATTTTCAGCTTCTTTGACTTTCAGCTGAGCTTCAAGTGCTTCACATTTTCTTTTGAGTTCATCGCTTCTTGAATTACCATTTTCTAGAAGAACAGGAAAAGTAAATGGTTTCAAGCTAATTATAGCCGCTAGGTAAAAATGAGCAATGCAACTCCTTTCTTTAAAATTCATTCTCAGAACGTAAGAATATCCCAAAGACTAACTTCTGGAAATACCCTGACCACTTTATAGTTTAAAAGCTAACACGATAGCTCTTAGTTCAACAAAAAATTAGATACAAGATCAATGCCACATTCAGCAGCTTAGGATGGGCAAATCCTGCAAGGCCACCAAGAGTAACAAGAACTCATTAACCTGGCTAGGAGAATGCCTGGCTGTACCACATTAGAAAGTCTATAAATGTTATGGTGAGCTAATACTTAGAAGAGTGCTCTTCAAGTCAGAACGCTTGGGCACTATTCCTGGCTGCCCCACTGCCATGGCGTGACACCTTGGGCAAATCACTTAATCTCTTCATATTCATCTTATCCTTCTGTAAAATAGGTACAATCAAATACTGAACACAAAGGCATGTTGTGAGGCCTAACTGTACCCTTTTCCTAGTCTAGGGGTTATCCCCAGCAAACATTACTGTCGTAACTATCAGAAGCTGAAGCACAGCACATCTGAAATGCCTGGCAGTTTTCTCCAGATCTGTGATGCAGCTACAGTAGTCGCACAGTTTCAAGAATGTGATTTATGGGCAGAGTGAGAGTATTTATAGTTTCTGTCTTCTTGTATTGGAAAAGGGAAATGATGCTTTGGTGGTTAAAACAAACAAATGGGGGTCAGCAGTTCTGGGTTCTATTCCTGGTCCTTCCATAGGCTTCTTTTGTGACCCTGGGATAGGAACACTTCACAAGCACTCAGAAATTAAGCTTAGCAAGTAAGAAAGCATTTGGGGATCCTGGGTTGGAAGGCACTATAAATTCTAACTGAAAAGTATTATTATATACGTGCGTTATAAAAAAAAAATGCATGCCTACCCCACACACACCCCCCCCCCCCCCCACACACACACCCCACACCAAAGATGGAAGATGTTAACCAGACCATGAAAAGCATCACCTGCACTGCATTTCTTACCTGCCAGGTCCGAACTTTTCAGAGTCAGCTCATAGGTCAAATCTAAAAAAGAAACCTGTTTTATTTTTTGGACATTACATATGATTAAAATAGAGCATATCTGCAAAGAGGTTAGAACTGTCTTTTGCATTCATAGATGTTTCTAGTAACAAAAGGCTGCTTCAACAGATTTAAAAAGCCAGTGACTTAAAGAAAGCTACAGAAAATGCTCCCCAAACTACCCCTGTATCCTGCAGCTGCACATGTTAATTTTTGGGTTTAATTTTATTGAATTAAGTGTTTGTTTATTATGTAAATACTTAAAATGATTTTCATGACTAAAACTGAAGAGTAAAATCTGTTCTGTCCAGTTGTTCACTTATTAGCATTGTTTGCCATTGATTAGTTTAATAGGCTATATTTTGCTTGAGCCCAATGCACACTTGTACACTAATCCTGTGACATAGTCTCTTAAAAGTTGTTGACTGGACAGAGCTTTGGAGAATATACCATAGGGAAAAATCCTGCATTGGCTGGGAATACACACTAGTTGGGACCTTACAGGGTTTTTATGGTTCATTTGGTGCTGGTACAATAATTCATATTAAATGGAGCCAGTAGAAATGTAAGAGTGATCTTTGCTACTAAATCAAAATCAGTTTTCACCAACACATTAGACCTGAGTTCAAATTATAGTTTTGCTAGACCATACATACATATTTTGCACTACAAACATTTTTATAAGCCCTTAAAACAGCAATACTGTAGAACCTCAGTTACGAAAACCTTGGGAATGGAGGGTGTTCGTAACTCTGAACAAAACATTATGGTTGTTCTTTCAAAAATTTATAACTGAACATTGACTTACTACAGCTTTGAAACTTTACTATGCAGAAGAAAAATGCTGCTTTGCTTTTATTCTTTTGGTCGTTTATTTTTAACACAGTACTGTACTTCCTTTTGGGGGGGGGGGGGGGGGGGGGGGGCGGTGTCTCTGCTGCTGCCGCCTGATTGTATACTTCCGGTTTCAATTGAGGTGTGTGGTGCACTGGTCAGTGCGTAACTCTGAGGTTCTACTGTACATTATTATTTGCTATAATAAATTATAGCAGAACCTTTCTACTTTGAATTAAGAGATCCACTGCAGATTACCATATTAGCAAGTAAGCCAATGTACGTGAAATACATGAGAACACTTTACAAAAACACACTTTTCAGTTATTTTAACAATTGTACTTTATTTATGACAATAGTTTGTGTACTCAGAAATGTACATTGTTTGAGCTAAATACAACACAGGAGACGATGCTTTATGGAGATTTCAAAACTGAGAAGTGGATTGAACCTGCAGATTTTTATGCGATTACTAAAATATAATACCAATATAATACAAAGCTTCTTCTGAAAGTGCAGTTGGTCAAATAATATTTGAATACTATTGTGAAATAGTATTTCAAATGGCTTCAGGAAGGAGAGGACTTGGGAGTGAAGCCTGCACAAAGCTGAGCTGCTGAGTGTTCGTAGCAACACTGCTGGCAGTATTTATGTAACTACCTGTGCAATGCTGTTGCAGTCGTCGAATCTCAGCGTGCAAACCTTTGAGTGTGTTGGCATGTTCCCGCTGGAGAAACAACAGATTCTTCTGGGCACTGTGCAACTGGTTCTCCAGGTTTGAAGCTGCCATCCTGACATCTAGGAACCTGTTATTAAAGAGAGTCAGAGTTATAGCACACAGTTACCCTGCAGATATAAGGGTCCAATTCTAGCCTTGGGTGAATCAGGAGAAACTCCAATAATGTCAGTGGAGTTACACTAGGGTAGAACCAGTACAAAAGCAGAATCAGGCCCACAAAGAGTAAAAGGCATTTCACATTACCTGTTTAAAGTATTTAATGACACTTAGTATTGGAACTGGTCATTAACTTTCATAGAAAGTCTGAGTGCATTCTAGGCAGCAGCCTCCATGCTGAGAGCCGGGGCAGGGGCACAGGGTGCTCATTTGTTTGTAGTTAACACAGTTAAAGCATTAGCTCCAGACAGGCTTTAAGGCACTAATCCCTTAACAAGATAAAAGTGGAGTTCCAAGAAAACAGAATAATAGAGGTTTGTTTTACTGTGGACTTTGATTCACCTCTTGAGGCACAGGAAATTAGGCACGCGCGGTAACTCCCCCTATATAGGGCAAGGAAACAGAGCACTGAAGTGCATTGTACCCAAGTATGGTGAAACCTTATTACGGGAACGTCCAAGACAGCAAATCATTTGCCTTTAACAAAAGGTTGAGACAAATGGTGCTGGAAACCTCCGGGACTGGGACACACTGAAGCTGTTGTTAAGGTTACCTAATGGAAGTTGGCTTTTGTTCAAATGTATACAATGGAACCTGCACTAAGAGAAGGTTGCTCGAGGAGAACTCTACGTTGTGTGGCGCTATTCTGTCTCTTATAGCATTTTCTACTGCACTGTAGTACAGATCCTTGCAACTTCTTGCAGGATTCTCAGTACTGGAGAACAGCCTCCTGACATTTCCATACAAGATAGAATTTCCAAGATTCTGTGATGACATACTATAGAACAAGACAATGGACCAATGGGATGTGTCATTTAAAGAGAATATGGATCCGTTTTGGTACTCATAAAATGTTGGTACAAACAGAAACGTTAAGACATTGGATTCTACAGATTGTAAGGCAGTAGTTATCTAGGGCCTGGATCTACCCCAAAGCACCCACATTGAGGTAAAAAGAGGTTCTCTGTGGCATTGAAGAGATGGAGATGGCTAATGGACTAGATGATCACAGTGGTCTCTTCTGGCTTTATAATCTATGAATAGTACAACATTGAGTGACACAGCTACACAACACTAAAGACATCTTTCCACAGCACTACCATAACAACTGCAGCTCATGGGAAGACAATAATGATTCTCAGTGTGACCACAGGGACTCTACTCAGCATGGTATAGTCAAGGACAAAAGCAAGATGGGACCTGTGGCAAGGGTAGTCACATTCTCCTTTCGGAGAAAGGCATTAAGGCAGTGGTCAGGGTCTGATTCTTGAGATTATTTTAAAAGGGCATTTTGGACTGTTCTAGTCCCAGGGTGATCTGCACAGAGTAGTTGCCAGAAGTGATAGTATGCAATTCATACAGTTGCCATACCTCTATTTTATGTGAGGTATTATGTAACCTCAGCCCCTGTGTTTCTAACTGAACCTTCATCACTTTAAAATCTCTTGGAGAGATTGCAGGGAAAGGGGAACATTCTTGCACACGTGGAAGTTGTGTCCAGGAATTAGATGGTTTGGGGAGGAAATTATGACAGAACACCGGCTTCCCAGAGATCAGCTTCCCTGATTACTTAATGCTCCAGTAAAGAAAGCTGTAATATCAGTAATGCCAATCTCCAAGACAACCAAGAAGTGTGGGTATCCAGTGCTGCTGCACTTATCGATGCATTTTGATTTGGTAGTAACCTCTATATTTAGGTTGCCTAACACTTTCTATGAGAAGATTCTTGTGACTTTTTTTTGAGAAGCTCTAACACCTCCACTGTTTGCAGCAGGTCTTTGAAATTCTGCAGGAAGAAAGCCCTCAGGCTAGGGAAGTGCCATTTGTTGGTCCCATGAAGTTGTTGAGGTTTGATAAAGTTATAAACGTTTGAAAATCACCATTTCCCTTCTCTTCCTTGCATGCCTCAGGAAAGTTTTGGCACCACATCAAAATAATAATTGCCAACAAACATTCTAAAGAGCTGTGTGCATACTGATAAAGCGACAGCATCAACACACGCTATACCGGAAACATGTGGAACTGTTGCAGCAGCTGGTGTGTGTGAGCATGAACCAGACTTCTCCCATATTGGCATATGCTTTTGGGGCCAATCCCCCTTCTGGGGGCACCACAATGGGCAGGAGCTCCCTCAAACTCCAAGAAAGGGTGAAGAAAGATTTGTGCCAAGCTACTCCTGAGCATTCCCTGGCTCCAGTAGCCTATACCCCAGCTGGGACAACAGCCTTCTCCTACTGCCAGCTATTGTAGTTAGTCCTGTAGCTCCGTGGCAGAAGTCTGCCTGCAGGTTCAGGGTACAAACACTGATGACACACGATGAGGTGTGTTACAGTTTTTCATAACAGAGTTTGTTTAAACTTTAAAAAAAGGACAAAAGTACATACAAGAGACTATGTTAAGTGAACACCATTAAGATGGCAAAGTCAAGTACTCAAGAGTTAGAAGTGCCAGATTTACGGTTGCCCATGCAATCTTGTTTCTTCCCTCTTGTTCCATATGCATTATGATACAGTATTTAATTACATGATCTGGTCCATCGCTCCAGGATCCCTGACTCATTCAGGGCACAGGATGGACAAACAAGGGGGAAGAATTAAGGTCACACTGGCAATCTTAAATGCTTGAACTTAAAACCTAAAAGATGTTCTTCTAGGTATGTAATTACTTTTTTAAAAACATCTTTATTTGGGAACATTAACAGCAAATTAAGTTAATGAAATTGAAAAATGTTTCTAAAAATACATACACTACTTTTTGACTTCCATCTCTCCCCCCAAAGTGAGAACCAGAGGTTTTTGGGGCCTCTTGAATCTAGCTGGTAGTTAAAAAACAGGGTCTTGGTGATCTTACTTGGTAGCCAGAGCTGAAATATACAGTTCTGATGAGTCAGCTGGAGGTTGCTATTCCCATGGAAACAAGAGTTGCCTGGTCAAAAATGGGGTAAAGGGGCTTTTTGGGAATCAGTTTCCATGGAAGTGTAGCATGGAGCTTTCAGCTGATTTGCAGAAAAAAGCTCACGGATTAGAATGATTGTTTTACAAAAAATTCTAAATTAACAATGCTAGTTCAGTCTTTGCTGGGGTGGGCAGTAGCCTTGCCAGCATTGTGCTGACAATGTACAAAGCTAGTTAGTAGGCAACTAAATCACCATAATCATAACATATAAAGCAATGGAAAGTTATAGCCCAATAGTGCTCTAAGCAAAGGACTATTGTGCTGGACAAGTAACAAATAAGCTTTGGGTGGATGCTCTGGTAAAACCTGGATTTCAGTAAAACAGGATTGGTTCAGCACAGTCTTTGCAAGTGAGGGAGGGGGCTTTGCTGAGAGTCACTCTGTTGCCATCACAACTGTATTTTGTCAGAGCCCACAGGGCCAGACGATAATTTTTAAATGGACTTTTCAGCTATATTAGTGACCTTGGGGCACCATTAATTTTAAGCATTGTCAATATTTCTGTTGCATTACCTTTTCAGAATGATGTAGCCTACTCTGCAAAGCCAAGTTCAGCCGGATAAAAGCTTTACAGCATCATCTGATTCTTAAGTGCTCATTGTATTCTCACTGAATGCAACAGCAGAATGAAATCTGCATTAGAGACCATTCCCCAAACATGGCAGGATTTTCAGATATGGTTACAGTGCTTTTCACTCTTAAAAAAAACTGCAGTGGCAGATGGGGGCTCAAACAGGATTTTTGTTAATATCAGCAATCGATTTATTTGGTTAATTTCAGTGTATAAAAATAGTTTTTTTTTTAGAGAGGGGTCTATAAATAATATCCGGAAACCTTTCCTATCACAATTGTTACCGATAGCAGCTTTGTGCCTGTAGGTTAAAGTGAGGTGAAAAGTTTTAAGAAAAAATTAGAAGACTTAAAGACACAAAGAGTAACAGAAAAGATGTTCAAAATATATAAACCTTCCAAATAAATATATTCAACAAAATAATACTATATGTCAGAAAATAAGACAACCTGACTGGATTTCTTCAGCGCCTATTATACAGTAGCATTACTCCACACCAGGAGTTATTTTTTTCACATAGCTCCCTTAGGTCTTAAGGATCACATTGGGATTAACTAGTCTGAAGGAAAAAATAAAACAGATTAGTTTTATGAGGCTGGCAGGAAAATGTGACATCAGAAATTGACAATATGGACCTAGGACATCTTTCCCCTGCAGAAGTCAATCAGGGAAATCTATGGAATTTAATACACAAGCGTTTCTGAGGTAGCAGCCCCTCTCAGGTAAGCAGTTTTTTCCTTCCTCTGGATGATGAAGAGAGCACAGCCCTCCAATCCTGAGAGTATCCTGGGGTCTTCCTGTGTTTTTACTCCGCACTACGGCAAATCCCAGGGGATGCCTTGTGGTCATGCCTGAACCTTACCTCCTCCTTTGAGGAAAACAGAAGGTGAAGGGCAATGATAAAGTTAATGCTACACGAAGTAGCATTCACGTCTGCTGAAGTTTCCATGGGTATGCGGGCATCCCCCAATTCCACCGTTAGCCTGCCCAACCATACCTTCTTCCAAGACAGGTGGAAACAACCCCATATAGTCTCTGTGGAAGAAATTGTGCATTTTCTTGGAAATGGGGGCAAATATCACTCCGTACAAATAAGAGGGAACTTTATATCTTTGGAAGACAGAGTCATGGTATGGACATATAATAGCTACCTGCCTTTTGAATTCTATGCTTTTGCAGTGCAGAAATGTCATTGTATCCTAATTTAGATGACTTTTCCTAGAGCAAGGGGTGGATTGGGAGAAGAACTGGAAAAACTCAGATAACTGACAGCTGAACAGCTTCTCAGACGCTAGTTGATCAATCATTCAGCTGGCTCTAATTCTGCAATGTTTTTTGCTAGATATCTATTAGCTAACGCACTCCCCATCTGGTAGTCTAGGACGAGAAGAGGGGCTGAACACAATATTATTTACTCATCTGGGAAAAGAATAAAAAAACTTTACTTGAGTAAAGTTAAAGTGGAAACCAGTTAAATAAAAAGTATAAATTATTATTTTCCTGGGTTGACAGCAAATTGTTTTGTACTGCTAGGCACATAGTAACCTAACGGGATGCAAACTTAACTTGAAAGGGATTGTTATGGATGATAAGTCCAAAGATTCTGAAACTGATGTTCCAAAGCACAAATCATATGAGCATAAGAAAGGATCAACCTGAATAAACCTGGCTGTGTAACAAGCTGGACCTCTATTACTGATTCACTCTTAGTCTGTGGTTGGGCTAAATTTTCTAGGCCAAGATGATCACAAACTAGGAATACAGACACCCCCCGGGTTATGCAAATCCAACTTACGCAAATCCGCACTTACGGAAAAGTTCCATAAGCTAGAAATAGGAGGGGTTTTGGGGTTTTTTTTGCGTAATTGTTGGGTATATGTTTCCGACTTACGCAAAATTCGAGTTACGCAAGGTGCTCCGGAACGGAACGCTTGCATAAGTTGGGGAGCGTCTGTATATTAAACATTTCCCACACACTTCCGGAAGAGGCTCACAAGCATGGATTTAAGCAGGGAATAGAGGGAAGAGGTTAGAAAGGTCAGGGCCCGACACCCCAGAAGAGTGCAGACCAAAGGAGGATTTTGAAAAGAATGGGAGATACCTTAACCTTTCCTGGTGTGTCTAGTATTTACAAAGCACACTATGTTCAGAAACAATCAACGTTTCTTTTTGGTGCCTTTGAAGCAGCTCATTCTTTATGTTGCATACATAGCTTGCTCTTTACACTTTAGCTCTTTGTCCTCACTCAATAGGGTTTTGTTCGTTGCTTTGCCAGGGAATGTTTGTAATCTGGGAATTATTTACTGCACCAAAAGTATTATTGAACAGGATAATGGTGCCATGAATGCTTTAATGAGGAGTTCCCCCATGGTCAACAGAAATGAACTAAACAACTGTCTCCCTACTCAGAGCACTGTCACTATTACATGAAGACAGCTCTTTGACTGGTTTCAGAGTAGCAGTCGTGTTAGTCTGTATCAGCAAAAAGAACGAGGAGTACTTATGTCACCTTAGAGACTAACAAATTCATTTGGGCACAAGCTTTTGTGGGCTAAAACCCACTTCATCGGATGCATGCTGTGGAAAATACAGTAGGAAGATATATATACACACACAGAGAACATCAAAAAATGGGTATTGCCATACCAACTCTAACTAGACTAATCAATTAAGTTGGGCTATTATCAGCAGGAGGAAAAAAAACTTTTGTAGTGATCATCAGGATGGCTCATTTCCGCTCTTTGACTGTTATTCTGCTTTGTGTCAGGCATGAGCCAAAGAACTACAAATGGTATTGAAACAAAAAGACTAAGTTTACCTTAACGAGATTAGGTACTGCATGTCTAGACAGTTTGGACCAGATTCCGAGAGTTCAGTGCAGTTACTCTCATTTTACAATGCTGTAACTGAGGGCAGAACTGGACCCACTCGACCACAGCCTTTGGAGACTGATGCAAAAGCCACTATAAAGGACGGTGCATGGCCTTCCCTTAAGTGCTCATAAAGATTATTTTGCTACCTTGGGATGATGCTTCATGATCTGGTGAATGCAGGTAGGCAGCTGAGCACACATGTACAAACAGAATTGTATTGAGTTTTTCTGGGTGCATCAACTGTACTTTTGAAAATAATTTAAGTTTTTGCACAAACACTTTGATAGAACTTTTATGCTTCACCACTCCTGCAGGATGAGAAAGAGGATATTGCTTTGTTTTCACAGGAACTCAGTACTATTCAATGGGATGCACTCAGCATGGCTCGTGGAATTTTAAAATTTGTAATCCCCTTTTGAGTGACTAGCATGACCTTTGAAACTCCATCCCATGCTCTACATTTCATCTTAAAACATGTTGAGACACATGATTGAAGAGAGCACTAGATTGATGCACAGTTAAAAACAATTGCAGTGTCCTGAAAATACACGTCACCAATGGCAACTCATTGTAACACAGTCAGTCCTTGAACAAAAGGCAGCTAACTTTGAACTTTATGATTTGGAATATTACTTTTTGCAATTAATTCAGAAGCATTACAGGGATACTGTCAACTTAAAACTTACACTATTGTCTGAAATTTTTTTTAGTTACTGTTAGAAATAATATGCACGCTGACAACAAGCAAAAAGCTAGAGGAAATAAAAACCTTTTCAGATGTCAGATTGCTTACTTTAGGCTAACACCTTACATCTAGGAGGTTTCACTGTTTCCATGTACAATCGGTTTCCCTATTTGTGTGAGTCTTTCACGTAGCAACAAGGGATTGTTTCTTAAAGTCACAAAAAATGACAGGAATAGACTTTGGAGCAAGCTCAGTACCTGAAACTATTTTTAACTTCTTTCTAAAAACGGACTCAATTTCAAGTTGATAGCATCCCTTTCCTAGAGTATGCAGAATTAAACAAGTACAAAGTATTATTATTACTATATTAAAGGGGGAAATCTTCATAGCAAGGAGATCCAGACTCAAGAACTACTTGCATGGGGATCTGAGTTTTCTTCCGAGCAGGTAGGATAGTGGTGACTTTTTATAAGCTGAAGGCAATTTGGGCCCTTTGGCTGGAATCCACATAGAGACCCAACAGTCAAAAGAAAACTTAAGTTATAGGTACCATAAAACATTTAGTTTTGCAACTATTTAAAGAAAAAAAAACAACTTTCAACCTTTCCAAATATTTAAGAAGTGATACAAATTAATAGAGGACGGTATTTACAAGTCAAACTCCTCTGATTACAAACAACAGTGAGCATGACAACTGTTTTACAGCTACAATAGTGCTAGTTATTTAGGGTATGTCTACACTTCAACGGGGAGTGAACATCTAGTCTGGGTAGAAAGACATATGCTAGTCCCCTGGATCTGAGTTCTGCCAGAGCTGCAATAGTCACACTGCTATTTTTAGAGTGCTAACTATGTCTACCCAGGCTGGGAGGCTTTCTCCCAGCGACAGTGTAGATATACCCTTATAGTTTTCATACTGTCATTAGCACAATGAGTGTGTCGGCAGTATTGTGCTAGTTCTTTTATCTAGACAAACGTACGGTGTTCCACCCTAAACCCATGAGATTTTAGACGAAGGTGGTGGTCTCAATGGAGACCAAAAGGAAAAATATGTAAATATAATAAGAAATGCAGGATCAAGCCCCCAACCTGCCCATAAAGATTTATGGACATACACAGATTCCCAGAGACAGAGGAACAGATAAATTTAATCAAACAACATTCCTTCAGGTGCACCAAAAGGAGCATGCAAGTAGATTCGTTTGTGTAAGAATCAGTCCAAGACTTCACTCACCTTCCCGGATGAAGTCTTAAATAAATGTTAAAATTCTTCTACCCACCCCAAGAAGTGAATGTTTTCCTAGCTCCTCTCAGTGTCGGCATGGCTCTGTGTGGATGATGCAGTGTTACCTGCCAAAATGAACTATATTATGCAAGATGAAATCTTGATACAAGTCAAAAGCAGATGTATTCAGCAGCTCTTAGAGGGCAAATCCCACTCTATTGTGGCATACTAGAAAAAACGCTTCATGGTAGATCTGTCTCAGTGCTACAGAGTATTTTTTCTTTAAAAAAAAAAAAAAAAAATTCTTAAGCCAAAAAGTAAAATAAATTAAACTGAAAGAGTTGACAAAAGTAGGAATCTTGCTTCACAAATGATAGGCAGGGCTGAGAGAAAGGGCCCCTTCTGATCTGAAGTGTTTGGATGTAGTTCAAAATATTTCTGAGGGAGTCAGAAGCCTTTTCTGGCTGTGTATCAGGCTCCTGTGGACAAACTGGAATGCCTTCACATAGCCCTCACATCATAAGATAAGAGCAGAGAGATGGTGGCTTAGAATCCAGGAGGGAGAGCATATTAAGACAGTACTGGAATGAAGCTAACTAGCCATTTTTATAAGGTTTTATTTTTGACGGAGGGAGATCAGTTAAACAAGAAAGTCATCTCTTTCCAGATGGTACCCATGCCATCCATGTCCAGACATACCAAGCACTTGAGCACCCTCCAGACATGCATTCACATCTTATGCTGGAATACACTATTTATGCAGGCAGGCAACTAACTTCCTCTCAGCTGAGAGCCAATCCCTTACTTGATCAAAACAAATCATAAGCTGACAGAATATTTTCTTATGTGTTGTAGCAAATCCAGTTTCAGGAAGTCACCTAAAGAAAGCAGGGGCACGGCGTATCTTTTGAAGACCCTTTCTAGTCAGCTTCAGTTCACAGATGACAAAAGTGTTCCTGTCAAACTGACTGTGAGGGTGCACCCCATAAGGGTTTGTGGGCATTTGCTTATGAATATATATATATATGACATAATTGGAATATGTTTTATGCTACATATGCCATATAACATATCTCTTGAAAGGTTATGATCGACTGAATCTATTCATCCTATTTGTAGGCATGTATCATTTTTTAATTCGAAGTTATGAATATTGGCTGTGTACTTGCTTGATTTTTAAGTAGCCTTAGTAAAGCATTTGGTCAGCTTCTCGAGAAAGGAATGTCCAAATTAAGTGCCCAATCAAGAAATACTTAATGAACAATGGATCTTGGAAGGCTCCAATCAATATAAGAAGTGTTCCTGAAGACATTCAAGATAGTATGTGGGCAATGGCTGCTGACATGCGACTTGCCCATGTGACTCTAAAACTCCATCTTGGAGCTGGACTTTGCATAGGAGAGAGGAGGGGGGGCCTCCACCCACAAGAGAAAGTCTATTTAAGCCCATGGGAGATCCCTCCATTTTGTCTTCAGCTGGCTCAAGAGATAGCAGCTCCACCCCAAAGGGTACCTGAAAGAAACTGGAACAAAGGACAGTAACTACAGGGGGTGTGAGTGATTGCTGGACCCAGACTAGAAGGAGACTAGTCTGTAAAAGGAAGCTTACTGGAACACCTCTGAGGGTGAGGTTTTATCTGTATTCAGTTTTCTTACTGTATTAGCCATAGACTTGCGTGTTTTATTTTATTTTGCTTGGTAATTCACTTTGTTCTACTTTGTTCCGTTACTACTTGGAACCACTTAAATCCTACTTTCTGTATTTAATAAAATCACTTTTTACTTATTAATTAACCCAGAGTATGTATTAATATCTGGGAGGGCAAACAGCTGTGCATCTCTCTCTATCAGTGTTATAGACAATTTATGAGTATAACTTAAGCTTTATACAGGGTAAAACGGATTTATTTGGGGTTTGGGCATCTGAGTGTTAAAGACAGGAACACTTCTTAATTTGCTTTCAGTTAAGCTTTCAGTTTGTGGGACATGGTTCAGACCTGGGTCTGTGTTTGTGGCCGGCAAGCGTGTCTGGCACATCCAGGCAGGGTTCTGGAGTCCCAAGCTGGCAGGGAAAGCAGGGGCAGAAATAGTCTTGGCACATCAGTTGGCAACCCCAAAGGGGTTTCTGTGATCCAACCCATCACACTGACTTTTCATGTTACTGGAAAAACATGCAACTCAAAGGATAAAATAATAAAACATGACAGACATGCACAGGTTTCTCCTTTTGATTAAAAATTGCAATGTAGAAGCCTTGACTATATAAGAGGAAAACACAATTTCCTCCTGACAGGCTATGGTAAATATTTTCCTTTCTCTGGTTGCTACAAAACATAGAAGATGCTTACTAATTAAGCCAATATCTCTCATGCCTCAGATATACAAGTCTGCCTAAACTGCCACCTCTTTACCACCAATGATTCGTGTATCATTGCCCTCACATTTTTCTAAGCCTTATTTTATATTTCAAGCATAATTATAGTCTCTGGAAAGGAAAGAGAAAATTAACGTATCCTTTCCTCCCCTCAGAATGAGAATATAGTCCTATCTTTGTTAAGAAATCATTTCTAACATTTTTCCTGGTTATTTTCCCCTGCTGTTTTCCAGACAGACATATGTGGCCTCCCCAGCATAGTAGCAGGAAGATCAATTAAGAGGAGACAGTCTTGACAGCAACAATTTAAAGTTCCTAGATGTTCAGAAAATGAACAAATGAGCCACCTTGTACTCTTTACAGACGCCTCAGTGACTTCCTGTAAATTTGACACAATCTATCTTAAAATCGTAAGTATTGGCAAGAATGATTCAAATGAAGATTATACAATCCTTCTCACCCCCTGAGACTACACAAGTCCGATAGATGCCACAATTAAATCAGAACAGATTGAAGCAAGCTTCTATTAGGTCAGAGAAATACTGTGGCATATACATAAAGACATCACCAGCACTGGAGTGATTCACAGATGGTATTAGACAACATCATCATGGGCAAACGATTCTGTACAATGTCAGAAGTGCCAGAGACAGTATAAATACCTAAGTAGATAGTCTGTGACCTATGTCCATTACTCAGGATCCCAGTTCCTTGCACATAGAGCTGGTCAGGAAAAAAAAAGTCTACTTCAGTAATAGAACTCTGAAATTTTCATTTCAAGATGTTAAAAAACAGACTCATTTTGGAGGAAAATATCAATATTCTGGTTAAAAAATTTTTTTTTAAAGGAAATCAATTTCACGAGGCGTGAAAATTTCTACAATTTTTTTATTAAAAAATGAATAATTTTTTGACTAAAAATTGTTTAATTTCAACTAGCTTGTATGCACAGATTTGAATTTTCTCTTCCTTTTGTTCCTTGAGAACATCACTTCATTTCTCTCTCCTCCATTTTGAGAACAGACAGTAGTTTATTACTTAATGTAATTTCCATCAGGGCTAAGGGAAAGCCATAGCAAAAGGGTAGGCTCTGCCTTCAGCCCTGAATACAATTAGATTTGTGGACAGCGATGCAATATTACAACTAACTACCATATGTCATTTTCACTACTGGAGACAATTCCATAGTCAGTGAAAAAGAAAGAAAAGTTCCATCTTCTTCTAGGTAGAGAAACAGTTTTAATATCACTTAATAAATTAAACAGAATTTGTAATCAGCTACAAGAAGTTAATTAAAAAGGCCCTTGAAAATGGAAGCAAAAAATTGAAAAGCAGGATCAGGCCTTAAATTATTTAGAAGACAAAGAATTTTTCCTACAAGGACATACTCTGTTATGTATTCTGTACATAAATTTGGAGCTATAATGGTGTTTAAATTAGAAATATGATTCTAAAATATAGAGAAACCAAATCTCTTGGATATTTCAGGTTTCAGTAATCCCTCATGAACTGAGATCCAATATTTTCATGTTATTTTAAAGGAAGAGTTTATATTGACAATATTGTGGGAATCCCAGGAGAGATTGCTTATGCTCTAATAAATTTGTTAGTCTCTAAGGTGCCACAAGTACTCCTGTTCTTCTTTTTGCGGATACAGACTAACACGGCTGTTACTCTGAAACTTGTCAGAGGAAAGGATTTGCCATCATTTTTGGAATGCCCTGATTCTGAATGTTTGACTTTTCAACTTTCATGTTTCATTAACCCTAGTTCTTTGCATTTAATTTCCATTGTTTTAGGTTTAGTTTTTATAGGAAAAGGACTCCTTCCCCATATTATCTGGAGCTATTTGCCTATACAACCTAATTACAAGCCAAAATGCCTTTACCCATTTATCTGTGCACAGTGATCAACAGTTTACTCTGAGGAATGCATAAATCTCAAACTATATCTAGCATATAAGTAAAACATATCTGGGCAAAACAAGCTGGAGTCTTTCAGCACCACAAAGAGAATCGTCCTTCCAGGAAAATCCATTTACAAAGAAGGCATCTGCACATCCAAATCAGAACACAACTGACAACAATTCTATACCTATGTTCAGTTGCTTCACTTTGATGATAAGTATATTAGAGGGCTCACTGCCTGCAAGTTAACAGTATTTTTTATGTAAAATACTGAAATAGTGTAAAACAGTGAAAAATTTCACTACCTGTTCATCTACCTCCCGTTATACTGTTTCATAAATGTACGCTCCATTGTTTTACAATAATGACTTAGAACTACAAACATGTTCAGTTTTTTTGCTTCCCTTATTTTGCTCAAAATAAGATATTTAAGAGCAAAAGATCCATGTGACAAACAATGGTTGTATTATTTGAAAAAAATGCAATTAAGGAACAGCATATGAATGATAGATTTATTTTTTTAATCAGAAGAACAAACACAAACACTCACAGATGTCTTATTAATACTACATCCAGCTATTGTATACTCCTAAATTATGCAGACTAGCGATATAATACGGGGTGGACAACTTGAACCAAACCTTTAAAAGTAACTGGAAACAAAAAAACATTCTGTTTTTAATTGCTTTGGGCTTACTCTGGTTCCCACCTGAAATGGAGTTTGCTTTCCAATAATTAAAACAGCAAGAGAAAGTGCTACATTTGTAGGGTTAACATGCAAAAAGATTAGTTCACAGAAAAACTGCCTACCCACTGTCTGCAAGCAGCTGATAGAGTTTTGAAGAGAAAACAGAGAGTAAACAGGATTTTTAAAAAAAAAAAGATTAATTTGAAAACAATTTATAGAATGTGTCATAGTTCTGAGCACAGTAGGTTTTATTTTAAAGGCCTGTTTTGTAAACAATGTGTATCTTCAGCATGAGTTGTACCAGAGAACAGATGCTGTGCACTGAGTTAGATCTACCATTGCAGAAACAGTGTTGTGTTTACTTTACCTGCAAGTGAGAAATCTGTTGTCTACAGGAGTAACAAGCAACATGAAAGAAAAAGTTACGCAGTTAACGTTAAATGTTTGCCTCTTTTTGTTAACTAAAAATACATTTGATATAAGATCAGTACTGGTGGACCAATCTTCAAGATCCTAGGACTCTCAGTGCTCCAGTATTAATCTTCTAGCATTTTAAAGGCCTGATTCCGACCGAAGTAAAGTCAATGAGAATTTTACAACTGAATTCACTGAATGGAAGACTGTCCCCAAAATATAACAGGATAAATGTATTTGCAATATTTTTTATATTGTTGCTTTATGAACATATTATTACGAAGGAGGGGAACTGTATTTAAGTACAATAGTTCTCAAGTGTTTATCCCACATTCAGAACTATCATAATCTAGTTAGCTGACTTCTCCAACTAGCTGAGCTATGATACTGATATAATACTAGCATCACCCCTGCAAAGTAATTTCTTCAGGCAATGGTGACGAAGATTCTGAGAAATACAGACAGTACTATGGGTATTGTTCTACATCCTCTTGTAGGCAGAGAAACAGTTTTAATATTGCCTAATAAATGTAACAGATCTTGTAATCAGCTACAAGAAGTTCATTAGAAAGGCAAACACTGGCCCTTGCAAAGAGGACCAAAGAAATTCAAAGCATGACAATGTTCAGTGAATTACCTTACTCTAACATTCAAACAAAAATATTAAAATACAGCACTAAAACAAGAATGGGCCAGGGAATGAATGTCCTAGAAATTTTATTTTGGCATATCGTAGATGCAAAAGGAATCAACAAGATCTAGTTATATAGTTGCAATAAGATTTTTTCTACAAACAATGGGCAACCTCTCCAGTTTAACTCCTTCCACGCTCCTGGGCTGCATCATTCAGCACAATTATTACAAAGGGTATGGCAGGAGCTGCTGGAAAACTACATTATTGTACAATATTCAATATTAATTTAGCTTGTACAATTAATTTATAGTAAAATATTCTCATCCCTTAAAGCAGAATCTACAAAAGGTGTGTATGGGTTTTTTTGTCTGTGGATACAATAACAGTGTTGCTGTGACACAAATGTATGGTTTTACTGTGCACTACAGTAAACAGACATGAAAAAGCCTGCATAAAGAGCCAGACCTCAAATAAGAGTCACTTAGTACAACCATCTTACAAAACCTCTATTTTTCCTTTTCTAGGGCTTCCCTTTTTTTCAGATCTTAGATTCCTAAACCCCTTTTAGAATCAAGAAAGGGAGAACAGGACAAGACTGTGGAACAAGGAAGCCACAGACACTGTTCTCTGGCCAGTACATGCCTAAGTATTCCCATAAAGCATCCAATATTACGATTAAGTCATTTGGATCACTGATCTTGCAGTACCTCATCAGACTTCAGAAAAAAATGCTACTATTAATTACTGACAAACTGATCAATTAAGTCACTTGTGTTAGCTGGTGGCGCAAAAGATTTCAAAGTATTATAGAAACAGTACTTCAGGAATATGAAACATCAAAGTTATATACAAGATGGTGAAATAAGACTAGTTTGCTTCTAAAAATTAGTCATTTAGAATATTTTACTATTAAAAATAATGAGATGACACATGTGTAAGACCTCAGACAGAAAGATGGATTATTTTATATTTGTCCACTTACATACATACAAAGTATACACTGGAGATCCTGATGCTATAAAAATAATCCCTAGATACCATCTTACATTTGGTTTTAAATATTCCTTAGACGTCTTTCAGTACTTTTAAAAGTCTAAATAAAGTAAATACCAGGCTAAATATAATATCAAGAGCAAAGCTTGCAAGCTAGTTTATTCCACCTGCAATCCTAGTCCGTCCTACTATACTATATACAACGTTCAAAAAGTGCATTCCTTACAGGAAAAACACCAGAGGGGAATTTTCTTTCTGCCCACTGATGACAAAGGCTCACTGATGACTCCTCCAAATGAATACACAGTAATTCTCAAAAGGTTTTAGATTTTAATAATGAGCCACATTGAAAAAAGTTTTTAATTTTACAAATTATGCCAAAGAAAAATAGTTTATAATTTTAAAACTGCTGTTAAAAAGGATAACATTTTTAAAATTTGAAATCAAATTTATGAAATGTAATTTTTTTTCAAAATTACTTGTTTACAATTTTAATGTTCAACTCTGTTATTATGAATCTTATAATCAGCATTTAGCTTGGCTGTCACAGTTCTTCCTGCAACAACGCTTTTAACATATAGTACGCAGTACACTTAGTAATAGCTACAGCAGTTATGCACCAGTTTGTCCAATTATTCATTTTATAGATTTTTAGGCATGTAATGTCTTCCTGAATCATGACCTCCCCACCTTTGAATTGAAAATTCAATTAAACAACAAAACATCACTGAAATCTCAATATACTTCATAGAGTGGATGTACAGCTTTAATATTCAACAGAACAGATAACATATATGGGATTTAATGGATAGATTTCTTATTTTTGTCATTTTATTAGCTGTTCCAGTATATCAATAGTTTTAAATAGTTAAACGAACCTTGGGATATGTATAGTTTTATGAATGCCTAAATGTACATCTATATTAAACTAAGACAAGATCATAATTCTCTCTTACTAGTTCAGTCATACTACTGTACCACCCTAAAGGACTATATTTACTAGCGAACAAACAGTAAATAAGGAGGGACTGCACTACAGCCACACTGATATGAAATGAAATATTAAAATATTAAGTTGGATAATTCCTACTGTATAAACATCAACAAAGGCACATTTTATCTCAAGCGTTTACCCATCCAAACAAAGTCTCCTGGATATTTCTTATGCACCTGCAATGCAGCTCAGAACTCTACAATCCCATCCTCAGGGCTGCCACAGTCCCGTGTCCTTTTATCTTATTGTCCTTACTTCAGCTTTTGACAGTTTAATATACTACATTAAAAAAGCATATCATTATAATTTATGGTGGCAACATACAAACATGCAAGGATCCCCGCCCTCGGTCCCACCTTAGTTCTTGGGTTTGGCGATAAACAGACAGCAGCTAGGTGGCTGGAAGACACTCCATTTCCAAACACAAGCTTTGCACTCCTTGCTACTATTTCCAGAAATGATGGGTTCTCTCCTTACATAAAATACCTCGTCTTGAATAAAGATTTCACCCCTCCCCTCCCCACACATAGTCCTTCCATCTTTTCTTTCTTCATCCACCCTACAGATTCACTGCAACGGAAGAGGAGGAGAATAATGTCACTTCCCTAAAGCTCAAAGGCAACATTGTCCTTCATGTTTCCTCTTTTATTAGGTACCCCCATGGCATACCTTATGGTCTAAGACAAGCAGTCATGCCACCTCCCCTCCCAGTCAGTCCACTGAAATGGATTTGTGTTTTCTAAATAGGAACAGGGAATTAAAGAAACGCCCGTCAGTGAGTTAGCCAGGGAGTAACAGGGCAGCAGAATAACCCCCCTGCTCGCCTCCTATTCCCCAGCGGACTGCAGCAGGGGCTGCAAAGGCTCACAGAAGGAAGGCAATCGTTTTGCTATAACCCTGCAGTCCCTGCATATATACATTCATGGAGAAGAAAGCCTTTACCCTACACACTCAGCTTTATTCTCTGCTGGGCGTGGGCAGGAGGAAATGTTTTAATGCAGTGATGCTCAACCTTTTTTCATTTGCAGACCCCTAAAACTTTCATATGGAGGTGAGGACCCCTATGGAAATCTAAACAGTCTGCAGACCCCCAAGTGTCCGGACCACAGGTTGAAAACCACTTTTCTTTGGTAACAACAACCTTTCGCAGACCCCTAGACAAGGTCTGTAGACACAGTGGTTGAGAACCACTACTTTAGTGAGAGTAGTAAGGGAGTGTCTCACCTTCACCCCCAACGAGGGCAGGAAAAAAGTCTCCACCAGATGCCCTTGCTCCCCTCCTCACTTGTGTATGTGTGGAAATAGGGGTGAGATGCCCCTGGCCCCAGGCTACCCCCCACCTATGTGTTTGGGAAGAGGTGACACACCCTGGCCCCCCAGGCTGCCACCCCACCTCTCCCTGCAGAGGGGAAACGCAAGGCCCTCTGGCCCCCCCACCTGTTCATGCAGGTTGGTACGCGAGGCACCCAGCCCCTCAGGCTGCCCCCCACCTATTTGTGTGGGGGAAGGCGAGACACCCGGCTCCTCAGGCTGCCCCCACCTGCCTGGGGGGGGGGGAAGTGAGACACCCAGCCCACCTGCCCCCCACCTGTCCGTGCGCGGGGGGAGGTGAGACACCCAGCCCATCTGCCCCCCACCTGTCCGTGCAGGGGGGGGGGGGAGGTGAGACACCCAGCCCCTCAGCCTGCCCCCCACCTGTCTGTGCGGGGGGGGNCCCCACCTGTCTGTGCAGGGAGGAGGGGAGGCGAGACACCCAGCCCCCCACCTGTCTGTGCGGGGGGAGGGAGAGGCGAGACACCCAGCCCCTCAGTCTGCCCCCCACCTGTCCTTGCGGGGGGGGGGCGAGACACCCCGGCCTCTCAGGGCAGCTCCTTCTCTCCACGGCTGGCACCGGCCCCACCCGGCAGGGCCCCTCTGTGCCCAGCGCTACCAGCCCCCGCGCGGCGACTTACCCAGCTGCGGGTCGCCTCCCCGGGCCGGGCGGGGGCGAAGCCAGACGGCTCCCCGGGGAGGGGGCAGGGCGGGAGTGTGTGTGTGTGTGGGGGGGGGGGGGCTGCGCAGGCGCAGAGCTCAGGTGCGGCTGCAGCGACAGCAGTTCCGTTACCATGGCAACAAGGTCACCGCTTTAATCAGCCGCTGCTGCCGCTTCATCTCCGCCCGCTGACCCGGAGGGGCCGGGCGGGCGGGCCCCCGAGTGCGTGCGCGTGTCCGAGAGCTGGGCGTCCTCCTGAGCGTGTGACCCTCCCTCTCGCAAGTGTGCATACACCTGAGTGGGTGTGTATGCACCTGCAACTGCGCGGGAGAGCTGGGCACGCACCTGAGTGTGCACACGTACCTACACACACCAGTGTGTGAGTCTGAGGAGTGTGCATGTGTGTGCCAGGGTAACCAGCTGTCCTGATTTGATAGGGACAGTCCTGGTATTAGGGGCTTCATCTTATATAGGCACCTATTCACCCCCAACCCCAGCCTGATTTTTCACACTTGCTGTCTGGTCACCCAAAACACACCGTGATATAGCACATCGAACCCCAGCTCTCAGGCACAGTTCTGCACATACTTGCCACGCTCCTATGCACATTTATGCACATTTGCTTCCCCCTCCCTCCGTGAAATCAACGACCTGCTAAACCCAGGGTTTTGAGTTCAGTCTTTGGGGAGGGCCATTCTGTGTGACAGTTGTTTGTGTTTCTCCCTGATGCACAGCCACCTTTGTTGCTCTGGTGTCTGGCTGCGCGTAGAGTACAGCTGGGCGCGGTGCGCATCAGAGAAGCTTTGAAAACCAGTTTTGTGACTGTTCAGGCTATGGTGTGAAACTTCTGTTTGTTTCTCCTTGATGAACCCCCCGCCCCCTCCCCCCGCCCGGTTCACTCTACTTCCCTGTAAACCAACCACCCCACCCTCCCCTCCCCTCTTCAAGCACCACTTGCAGAGGCAATAAAGTCATTGTTACTTCTCATTCATAGATTCTTTATTAATTCATCACACAACTAGGGGGATAATTGCCAAGGTAGCCCGGGATGGGTGGGCGAGGAGGGAAGGAAAAGGACACACTGCACTTTAAAACTTTAACACTTATTGAAGGCCAGCCTTCCGATGCTCGGGCAATCATCTGGGGTGGAGTGACTGGGTGGCCAGAGACCACCCCACCATGTTCTTGGGAGTCTGGGTGAGGAGGCAATGGGACTTGGGGAGGAGGGCTGTTGGTTACACAGGGGCTGTAGCAGCGGTCTCTGCTCCTGCTGCCTTTCCTGCAGCTCAACTATACGCTGGAGCGTATCAGTTTGATGCTCCAGCAGCCAGAGCATCGACTATTGCCTTCTGTCTGCAAGCTGACGCCACCTATCATCTTCAGCCCGCCACTTGCTCTGTTCAGCCCGCGATTCATCCCGCCACCTCTCCTCTCGTTCATATTGTGCTTTTTTGCACTCATTGACTGCCTCCACGCATTCTGCTGTGCTCTTTCAGTGTGGGAGGACATCTGGAACTCTGTGAACATATCATCCCGAGTCCGCCGTTTTCTCCTTCTGATCTTCGCTAGCCTCTGTGAAGGAGAAACATTTGCAGCTGGTGGAGGAGAAGGGAGAGCTGGTTAAAAAAGACACATTTTAGAGAACAATGGGTACACTCTTTCACGTTAAATTTTGCTGTTCACATTACACAGCACATGTGCTTTCGTTACAAGGTCGCATTTT
This sequence comes from Trachemys scripta elegans, assembly GCF_013100865.1. Classification (NCBI taxonomy): domain Eukaryota; kingdom Metazoa; phylum Chordata; order Testudines; family Emydidae; genus Trachemys; species Trachemys scripta. The sequence goes on from NC_048312.1 coordinate 8,447,811, forward strand.
TCCTCTTATATTGAGGGCCTGCCAGTTTGGTGTGAGAGATCACTCACGCAGTGCCAGGCAACAGATTTCGGCTTGCAGGCAGCGATGGTAAGCCACAGTATTTTGGCTTTTTTAATCTTCATAACATGTGGGAATGGTTTCAAACAGCAGCGCCCTCATTTCCCATACCAAGGACCCATTGGGTTGGCCATTTAAAATGGATTTGCAATGTAAAAGGAGGGGCTGGGGTTTCCGGGTTAACATGCAGCACAAACCCAACTACCCCCCCCACACACACACACCCAATTCTCTGGGATGATCACTTCACCCCTCCCCCCCACCGCATGGCTAACAGCGGGGAACATTTCTGTTCAGCCGAGCAAGAACGGGCACCTCTGAATGTCCCCTTAATAAAATCACCCCATTTCAACCAGGTGACCGCGAATGATATCACTCTCCTGAGGATAACAAAGAGAGATAAGGAATGGATGTTGTCTGCATGCCAGCAAACACCGGGACCATACGCTGCCATGCTTTGTTATGCAATGATTCCAGACTACGTGCTACTGGCCTGGAGTACATGAAGGAGAGCTTTCTGGAGATGTCCCTGGAGGATTTCCGCTCCATCCCCATACACGTTAACAGACTTTTCCAGTAGCTGTTCTGGCCGCAATTGCTAGGGCAAATTAATCATTAAACACGCTTGCTTTTAAACCAGGTGTAATATTTACAAAGGTACACTCACCAGAGGTCCCTTGTGTGCCCTCAGGGTCTGGGAGCACGCCTTGGGTGAGTTTTGGGGTTACTGGTTCCAGGTCCAGGGTGATAAACATATCCTGGCTGTTGGGGAAACCGGTTTCTCCTCTTCCTTGCTGTGAGCTATCTTCATTGTCTTCATCATCATCATCTTCCGCGTACCCCGAACCCTTTTCCCTGTTGCGTGTTTCTCTATTGATGGAGTCAAAGCACACGGTTGGGGTAGTGGTGGCTGCACCCCCTAGAATGGCATGCAGCTCTGCGTAGAAGCGGCATGTTTGCGGCTCTGCCCCAGACCTTCCATTTGCCTCTCTGGCTTTGTGGTAGGCTTGCCTTAGCTCCTTAATTTTCACATGCCACTGCTGTGCGTCCCTGTCATGGACTCTGTCCTTCATGGCCTTTGAGACTTTTTCTAATATTTTGCCATTTCGTTTACTGCTACGGAGTTCAGCTAGCACTGATTCGTCTCCCCATATGGCGAGCAGATCCCGTACTTCCCATTCTGTTCATGCTGGAGCTCATTTGTGATCCTGGGACTCCATCATGGTTACCTGTGCTGATGAGCTCTGCGTGGTCACCTGTGCTCTCCACGCTGGGCAAACAGGAAATGAAATTCAAAAGTTCGCGGGGCTTTTCCTGTCTACCTGGTCAGTGCATCTGAGTTGAGAGTGCTGTCCAGAGCGGTCACAATGAAGCACTGTGGGATAGCTCCCGGAGGCCAATAACGTCGAATTCCGTCCACACTACCCCAAATCCAACTCACAAAGGCCAATTTTAGTGCTAATCCCCTCGTCGGAGGTGGAGAAAAGAAACCAGTTTAAAGGGCCCTTTAAGTCAAAAGAAAGGGCTTCGTCGTGTGGACATGTCCAGGCTTAATTCGATTTAACGCTGCTAAAGTCGACCTAAACTCATAGTGTAGACCAAGCCTTAGTGTTTGTCACCCTTTCCAAGAAAAACCTGCAACATTTGCTGAATTCCTTTGTCCGTGCTGTATCCCTTTTGGGGCTTTGTATTAATGTAAAGAAAACAGAAGTCCTGTATCTACCATCTGCTGGCAGAAACCCATAAGTTCCATAACCACCAGAATTAAAATTGAACAGCTACCAAGTAAACAATGTCAAGTCCTTCTGCTACCTAGGTAGCACAGTTACCGGCGCCATCAGCATTGATAAAGAATTTTCAGCACGCTTAAAGTCAGCTGCCTCAGTTTTCGGTCATCTACAAAAAGACTTTGGACAAGACGGGGGGGCCAAAGTCTCTACAAAATGCCAAGTTTACAGAGCTGTCGTGCACCCTTGTCTTCTATAATTGTTAGAGACCTGCCCCCTTTATCGTGGCCATATCCAAAAACTGAACTGCCTGAAACAACTCCACCTACGCAGCATAATGGGAATTAATGGTCTGACAAAATCCCTTACAATGAAGTATTACAGCTGGCAGCCATGCTAAGTGTGAAAGCCATGCTAGCACGGAGGCAAAAGGCCTGGGTCAACCACGTTATATGTATGGATAACAAATCACCTGCCTAAGAGAGTTCTGTACAGTGAATTTAAAAAAAAGACAGTAGGAAGGCTGGCCGTCCCAAACTCTGCTACAAGGATTGCATCAAGTGGCACATACTGTCTGCTGGGCTGGATTTAATGACCTGGGAGTCTACGTCCCTTGACAGGTGAGCTTGGCACTCTGCTACGATGGAAACAGAACATGCAACAGAATATCGTTGCACTACCTCCGCCGACAGTAGGAGGAAATATAGACACCAACGTGCCCTGGCATGTTTCCTGAACCATACACGTGGATGCTGATTTCCAGTCATAGTTCTACTCCAATATTAGTGACAGTCATTATATATTATTATTCTTCAAAAAGGACTAGTGGGATGACCTGGGTAACTATAGGCCAGTTAGCCTGATGTGAATCCCTGGCAAAATAATGGAAAAGCTGATACAGAATTCAGGTAATAAAGAATTAAAGGATAGGAATATAATTAATGCCAGTCAACATGGTTTTATAGAAAAACAGGTCTTGTCAAATAAACCTGATTTCAATCTTTGATGTGATTACAAGTTTGGTTGATAAAGATAACTGTGTAGATGTAATAGACTTTTGTAAGGCATGTGTAGGAAGAGGCCTGGGAGCACCAAAGACAGAACTTTCATAGGATCTGGACCTAGACTATGGAAACTCACTCCCACAAGAGAAAGATGACCATGGATCATAGAATATCAGGGTTGGAAGGGACCTCAGGAGGTTATCTAGTCCAACCTGCTGCTCAAAGCAGGACTAATCCCCAGACAGATTTTTGGCCCAGATCCCTAAATGGCCCCCTCAAGGATTAAGCTCACAACCCTGGGTTTAGGAGGCCAATGCTCAAATCACTGAACTATCCCTTCTCCTTCCAAAGGATTGTGCTGCCTTCATAATTAAGTACAGAACTCATTTCTTCATCTGAGCATTCCCACAAAGTGCATGCACCCACTAATAACTAATAATCCTAATCAAGCATATTCTCCTATTTACTGGGGAGGAAGAGAGCAATATTATTTCTCCGTCTTTGCTTAAATACTGCTCAGATGCTAGGGTAGTATGCTCCAATAGAAGAACTGGATGGCTAGATAGCAGCACTGTATCAGGCAAATATAGATTTGAACTTGACTTGATTTTTCCCCCATTTGTACCCTTTTATTGCACAAATGATATTTTCCCAGATAAGGCAAAGCTAAAACACTGTATTTCACCTCTTGCAGACTTAACTCTGGGGGCCAAATTCATCCCTGTTGTAAGTCCCGTTGACCCTGACTGCACATTTGTCCCACCACTAATTTCATTTTTGAACAGCCTTGCTACTTTGTCATAATTGCATAGCTAATAGGTGACTGAGAACCCAGCAAGAGGGCAGGTGCAGAGGCAGGGAAGCACTGAGTAGGTCTAATTCTTCATTCATTGTGAGGGATTGCAATGGGAGTTAGGTACCTAACCTCCTTAGGCACTTTTGAAAAGCCCAGTAGGCACCTAAATACTTTTGTAAGTCTGACCCTGTGTGCTCTTCAGCAAATCAGAGTATCTTAGCCATTGGGGTAATCATCATCATAGTTCTCACTTCTCTTGCATTTTCCATCTTTAGGGCATTTCAAAAACATTAACTGATTAATTCTCCCAACATTCCTCTGAGAAAGCAAAATATTAGTTCTCCCCTTTTACACATAGGAAAACTGAGGCTCAGAGAAGTGACTTAACTTGCTAAAGGTCACAAAGTGAGTCACTGGCAGAGCCAGGAATGGAACCCAGAGGCCTGAGAACCAGTCAGTTAGAGCCCACATTCTTTTCTGTTTTATCTCAGATCTTTTTAAGCAGTTTGCGCTAAACAGCATCACTATTGGACTCAACTTAAAAATGTTAGAGGAATGGGCCAGGAAGCTGACTCTCATAGAACCCCTGCCAGAAGACAAATGTACTGATGTTTGAATCATCCTGCAGCAAATGCAGGAGCATTGTTAAATTCAGTGTTACTCCCTAATAATGTAGCAGAAAGAAAAAGGCAAAAACAGCTCTACAGTTGAAAAAGGAAATATGGTCAATTGTGCCTTTGATCCTGAAATGTAAATTCATTGTAATCCAGGTAAGGGAGATCCCTTTCGAAGTAGAAAGGGAGAATTCAGCACAAACACATTCTGGATAGAGCTGATTAAAAAATCCAGAAAGTTTCATGTAAATGTTTGCATTTTCCCCCTATTTTTATAACTTTTTCAAATTAGTTTCCACCTGCTGTGTAGCCAAATAAAAAAATGAAGGGAACAAATTAAAAAAGTGTAAATTGTTGTTTTTTCCAGTTTTGACCTACTTAAACTTTAGTTGTTATCTTCTGCAGCCCCCTGACAATGACTGATGAGCCAAAACACCCAAAATGACTGTTTCTGAATTATTTCTAAAGACTATCTTAACCTCTCTATGCTTCGGTTTCCCCATGTGTAAAAAGAACAGGAGTACTTGTGGCACCTCAGAGACTAACAAATTTATTTCAGCATAAGTTTTCGTGGGCTACAGCCCACTTCTTCAGCTGCATAGAGTGGAACACACAGACAGAAGATATTTATACATACAGAGAACATGAGAAGGTGGAAGTACGCATACCAATTGTAAGAGGTCAATGAATTGAGATGAGCTATCAGTAGCAGCAGAAGAAAAAAACTTTGAAGTGATAATGGCGATGACCCATATATGTATAAATATCTTCTGTCTGTGTGTTCCACTCTATGCATCTGAAGAAGTGGGCTGTAGCCGACGAAAACTTATGCTGAAATAAATTTGTTAGTCTCTAAGATGCCACAAGTACTCCTGTTCTTTTTGCGGCTACAGACTAACGCGGCTGCTACTTTGTAACCCATGTGTAAAGTGGGACTAAAACATATCTCACAAGGTGCTGAGATGCTTCAGTCCTCTATGCCTGCAAAGCACTTTTGGGAGGTGCTACGTAATAGGAGTACAAAGCACTATTATCTACAGACAGCTAAATTCTCTTTGCACACACAGCTGGACTCCTGACAGTGATGGCCCCCATCACAACACAGAACGCTGGAAGTGTTCAGCATCTCACCCTTAATCTGGACACCCCCCCATCCCTACCACTCAATATCAGATCCAGGTTAAAATGCTGAGGTGTGAGCCTCTGTTACTGCTGGGGAACAACTGTAAAATCTTAGAGCCTAATTCATTCCACCCAAACTGTAGATGCCAAAAGGATGCCTTGGCGTATAGCCATTTACCTTCTCTGTTGTCTGTGTGTGGAAATCAAAATGGCAGTGATGTGTAATGTCAGTGACTGTGCTTGCAGTGGTGGTAATCCCACATTTTTACATTCAAATTGCAGGCTTCTTTCTTTCAAAGTTTGTCTCCAAGTGATTTGCACACAGGAGTCTGGACACTGGGAAAACAGCCCAGCATCTACTGCTTCCCAGTCCTGGCCTTTAGCTCCAGGACCAGCATTCCTCTATTGCTTGTTCTGTGGTCTTATGTTTGAGGTCTATGGATCTAGAAACACCTCTCATGTAGAGATTTGTATGGCTTTAGCTGGAACAGAATAGTTTTGATTGCCACTACTTTGCTCACAGGCAGAGAGCCACAGGCCAGGTGATCTGCCTGTAGATCTACTTGATGGCACACATTAGCCGTATTCCTGCATACCTTCACTAGGTTTATGTGACAGCACAGTTGTATAAAGAATTGTGCTGTGCATCATCTATGTGAAGGCTACCAAAAGTATTACACAGAAACAAATCCAATAAAAAATCCTCACTGGATTGTTTATTTTTCAGACCGCCTCGCTGTTCATAAAACTAACTTAGTAGTAGTGCAGTGGTTTGGTTTCCCTGGTAAACAGTAGGTAGCACAAATGTTACATGAAGGCCTTTTGTATGTTGGACTAGTTTTACTTGTAGAGGGGGGATGGAACCTGGCCTGGTGCTTGGGGAGGGGGCTGTGTGATTTAAAGGATCAACTAATTACAGGGCTGAACAGTGGATACAGTGTGAAGGGGGGGAAGATGATCTCTTTGTTTTGCAGATGTCTCAGGTTATCAACTTTTGGCCTAGCATCCATGTGTTCTGTAGAGCCCTGAGCTCTGTTAGTGCTCAACTAACAGTAATAGAAGAAGAGGATATTTTCAAAGCCACAAAGGGCAGTGAAACACCCAACTCCCATTGACTCTCTAAGTGCCTTTGAAAAATTACCCCCAATAAACAGTGATAAATGCAACTACCTTTTTCTCTTTACCCCCTTTTCAATGTAATACATTGTAAACAACAACAAAGACAGAAGACAGAGATCTGATTATGAAGCTGGGAGGTGGATGCTGCAAAAATACCATTATCCATCCAATTCAATATGAAGAATGTTTCTACTGTAAAATCTGTGGTGACAATACACATAATGGGCCTATTTCTGTTCCCTGCTACACCCAGGTAACTCCGGAATACCTATCAGTGAAGTCAACCCAGTCATTTCCTATTTAAACCCATGTCACTGAGATTAGAATGTGGCGCAGTGGAGTTACTACAGATTTACAATGATGTAAATGAGAACCGAATTTGGGCTGATATAAGCACAATAATACAACCTGCAGCTGGAGTCACCTACTTGAAGTATGTTTTAATGTAATGATGATTAATAATGCAGCCCTCACTGATAGATAATAGCCATGGGTCCTATGTAACCCCACTGTGATTGAGATGAGATATAGAACTACATCAGGTATGAACTGGAACCAAATGTTATAAATTGCAATCAAGACCATTCCCTTTTGCTATCTGGTAACAATACTGAAAATCATGAGTTAGATCACGGGGCTAAATTCTGCTCTCAGTTAAACTCACTCAAGCCATTGGCTTCAATGCAGGGTTACAGCTGAGGGCAGGGTTTGGGCCCTGCCCTGTACAATAAGTGGGGTAGTAGCTGGCAGATGTAAACTTTAATTGCTAACAAACTGCTCACAGCCTGGGAGGGGAAGGAGAGCACTCTGAAAATGCCAGAAGTCCATTTAATGGAGCGAGGTTGGTTTCTTTGTACTGTCCTTGTAAAAGATGGTGATGCTTCCAAGGATTTATTTACAGAAGAGATGATAAAGCTAAAGGAGAAGCTATAAGCTCTTCGGGGCAGGGACCATCTTTTTGTTCTTGTTCATACCAGGCCTAGCCCAGTGCCTGGGCCAGGAATAGGGCTCCTAGGCCGTACAGCAATATGAATAATAAACAACAAAGATTGAAGAACTGTAACACATGTGTAGCATGATGAGTGTGTAAGCAGGGTCTGAATGAGTTCTCCCCCTCCCAACTAGCCTGGGTGGGAGGTGAACTCTCACAGATGCCCCTCTGAACCCTGGATCCTCACGGAGCAAGGACAATCACTGTGAGTGGGGTGTGGTGAGGGAGCAAAGAGGGGCACAGAAAAGGAACTTTTGGTTGTAGAACTCAAGACCACGAGGCAGAAGGCTCTGCCCCACGTGCTCTGGGGTGGGCGTCCTGCCAACAGTTTTAGGATTATGAATCCTGCTTGTGGCATTTTCCCTCATTAATGGCGGGTGACTTCCTTCCTTTCATTAAAAGTTTCTTTTCTACACTCAGACTCAGTGCTTGCGAGTGGGGAAGTATTGCCTCTCAGAGGTGCCCAGGGGTGATGTGTAATTTCCCCAGGTTACTGGGTGGGGGCTCAAGCCTGTTCTGTGTTGTATTGTTGAAAAGGAACTTCTAGATATCGAACCCGGCCCTGTTTGCTGCTGGCTCCACCTGACAGAAGGGTTACAAGTAGAACTGGAGAAAGGGGCTCAGGTTTTAGGAGAGATCTAGTCTGGTGCAACATCAGGCCTGGGGCTCAAGAATGGAAGCTGAGGCAAGTTTGCTAGGAGACAGACACAGACTTCTCAGCCTGTAGCACTGGCCTCTAGGCATGCACAGTAAAGATCTCTTTCCTACAACTCTCCTTGCTGCATCTCTTATTGCTAACGAAACAGTACTGAGCAGAATGTGGTCTCCAAGCACAGGGTCCATATGCCAAGGATAGTACATTGGCACAAGCCTCCCGAGCAGCTATTTGTCTTGCAGCGGGATATTTGAGAACATCAGCATCATTTGTTTTTAGTACAGCAACACCTCCAAATAGGTCTGCTTGACCTTGCTCTGAATTTGCGCATGGGGGCCACCTGGCAGGAGCTCTATGCATCCAGAACATCTCATGCTTCCCAGAAAGCTCATTTACTGTAAGCAAATCCTCTCTCACCCCTTACATATGCAAGTGAGTTGACCTAACTCTCTGAACGTAAAACATTGCAGGATCGGGCCCATAGTTTGTGGCAAGGTGCTGAGCATCTTTGGCTCCCACTGGTTGTTGAGAGAGTCCAGGGTGCTCAGCTCCCTGCAGGAAGCGCTCAGCACCTTGCTAGATCAGTTCCCATAACATTCAGTCATCTTTACCAACAATATACTTAGCAAATCCATTACTTTTCAGTATTAATCTATGAAATGGCCTTTAGCCAGGATCCCATGACTGGACAAGTCACCTCTTGTTTATACTGGATGGGATTTTTAAAAGGAGCCTCAGGTAGTTAGGTGCCTTCCTCCCAGTACATTTCAATGGGAATTGGGGTCCTTTGAAAATCCCAGCTGCTAGACTTGGACAACATGACTGCAAAGGACAAAGACTGGAATATTTACAAGTCTCACGGGAAGGCTATAGACTTTCCAGGGCAAAACAAAGAAGTTTCAGACATGGGCCAGAAACTCATCACAATTTTTAAAGATCTTTTATTTAAAATCCTCTTTGTGCAGGGACATGAGTCACTGACCTGTTCATATACACGTGCCTATGTTCTGTTTACTACTTCTTATTAAAGATCAAGAAAAAGCTCAGAGGACCCAGTATTTGGAGAGCAAAATATACATGAAGAACCATGCCTATTTTGTCCAGCGCATGGGCCGTGGGTTGAGAACCACTGCTCTAGTGCAGTTTTCGTTAGAAGAATGGCATGACTTTATTTGACAAATAAATGTATTTATTTACATTAGGAACAACTTCGATGGCCTTTACTCACCCAAATCTCCCATTTAAATCAATGGGAGTTTTGCAAGAGAAGACTGCAGAGCTTTGGTTCAATGTGTACTGGAATGTACTGGTTACAGGTACAACCACCTTCTTCTTGATGGGTTGTCACAGCTGCTCAAGTGTATGTGAGGTCATGTCACCCTTCTAATGACAACAGAAGCTATAAGTCATAAGACTACTGAAAACCAATGGAAATTTTCCTAGAGGTCAAGTGGTAAGTTTCTGTTTTGGAGCTGAAATCCCAAGATCTTTCCCTACTGTGTATAACAAATGACTGCTGTGTAGTCTTGGCAGCTAAACCATCAGGACACTATGTCTCTATGATCTGTACTGGCTGAGACAGGGCGAAGGAAATGAAGTGAACTGCATTTCTTCTAAATCGATTGTTTCTCCTTGTTTTAAGTAAATGAGTGAAAAAGGGAATTGTGCTGAAGTTGCAACATGCTTTGTGCATTATCTTAAAGTAAAACATTCTAGCTATGTCCATGGCATGCTGGGATCTAAGCTGTATGGAGTATGGATGTTGGGCCACGCCCCAGTTCTTCTCTTTATTAAAAACAGACATTTTAAAATTACAACATGGGGTGTGGCATTTTAAAACTCTACTAAAGGCTTGATTGTGCCCATTCCACATGCAGTTGCACAAGACAGGTAGGGTGGAAAGACACAAGGAGCCTTCCACATTTTGCACAAGAGTTAGGCACAATCTTATGCCCCTGATCCTGCAAAAATTTATGCACATGCTTAAGAATGTGCACTATGAACAGTCCATTGTAACATCAATGGACGTGGACATCAACGGACTACTCACAGTGCATAAAGTTAAGCACCTGCGAAAGGATTTTCAGAGTCAGTCTTTGTGTTCCCCTAAGCACAAAGACTATTGGAATCTAGATCTGTTGCCCACGCTAGTCCCCCTAACTGAGCCCCCATGTATAATAAATGGTATAAGACGAAGTCTCCAGAAATTCACACCATTTTTGTGTCAGTAGACATTGTGGCTCAGATAAATGAGATAAATCTTTAGGAGGACACATGGATATATTCGCATTTAAACCATCACTAAGTTTGGTCAAGAAAAAGAAAAACAGATGTCTCCAGTTCTTGCAGTAATAGAAAACATGCTGATTAGTTTAACTGAAACATATAAGGTGCTTCTAACCTGCTTTCAGGCTGGAAGGATGGCATTTTGGAGGGTTTCAACAAGCTATATATAAAGGAGGAAGCAACATTTTGCCCCCTAACCTATGACTAATGCTAAAGCTAAGTGCTATGTAGTGAAGTAAAGATGCACTATCATTTGGCCAGCACAGAAAGAAAGAGTATTGATTCTTCATTGGACCTAGTCAGGGGAATGCTTTAAACTCTCAGCATTCTGCCTTGAAGATACATAACTGGTTTCCATTAGCTTGCTGGAAAGGACTAGAGACGCCCATAGGAACCTGCAGGCACAAAATTTATGATCAGGCCGGAAATTATAATCTCAGCTCACATCTTTTTACTGGGTTCATTTTAAGAGCCTTTGAAGAACTTGGCAACCATGGAGGAGTTGGTGGCAATGTTGTAAAATATGTGGTGGCAGCCTCTTGAAAGAGTCTGCTTCAATCTTTGGGAAAGAAGAATGTTAGATTCCATTTACTGTACAACCAGCTACCAACACTAAAACCTTATGACTGATAGGGTGGTGATGGGGAGAGATTAGAAATTGATATTTTTAGATCCTGGGAGTAATTTTGCATTATTGAATATCAAAGATGGATGTACCGAGGCAACTGGCAGTGGCTAGGGTCTCAGACTCTAATTATCCGCAGGTGCTATGAAAATGCTATTTATCATGTACTCAATTTCTTTCACATGGGCCACAGAAAAGCTGTGAGATAATAGCAAGTCATCCAATGGCTAGGACACCAGACTGGGACTCAGGAGAGCTGAGATCTCTCTTCTTGGCTCTGCCACTGACCTGTCGTGTGACCTTCAGCAAGTCACTTCCTCCCTCAGGGCCTCCATTTTCCACCTCCCACCTTTTGTCTGTCTGGTCTATTTAGATTGTCAGCTCTTTAGGGGCAGGGGTTGTCACTTATGCTTTGCACGTGCAGCACCTAGAATAACGGTATCCTGATTGAGGCCTCTAGCCACTACAATAATACAAGCAATTCGTTATCATCACAACTACGGGCATTACTGCCCTGAGCCAGTTTTGAACAAAATGTCCTTCCAGCGACAAGTCTCTCCATTATAGAATGACTGGGTGAAATTCAATGGCCTGCGTTATGCAGGAGGTCAGGCTAGAGTGAGGCAAGCAGGATCGGGCCTTCAGAGGTTTAAAATCTGCTGTGACAATTGGTCTATACAACTTTTGCCTACTTAGAAATTAACCATGAAAAATAGGTCAAGTTGTTGTCAATAATGAATGTTATATACAGATACAAGCAAATCAGACAGAGATTAAATTAGTCCAAACAAAAAAGGCCACGTTGGTATAATCCAAGGACTATGTTGAAATCACGCCTAGTAAAAACAGAAGATGTGGAACCAGAAATTCATGAATGAAAATGGGTGTATTGGAAATTAGGCCTAATTGATGGACAAAATAACGAAGGGCTGGGCTATCCCACTCACCACTCCTTTTGGGGGTCCTTGGAGAAAGAGACTTTGGGAAGAGAGCACAGAAAGAACAGATGGAGGGGATTATAGCAAGCGTCACCATTGTGGCCGCCACCCTCACTGTTTCCTGAGACATCCTGACCAGCATGGGCCAAGAGAGGGACCCACATACCATCATCTCTATTGGCTCCAGCTGAATCCCAAACAACACCTGGGATGAAATGGGATCAGACTTTAACTTTAACAGCCACCACAACGGCTCCAGCCCATCTCCACTCCCTTATCCTGTACCTAGAACAACTGTTATTACCATCTTTGATACCATCCAAGAGACCGCCAAACAAGGGATTTTCCCTTCTAAAATCTCTCTTAATCTAAAGGGAAAGGGAACAAGAACTGTTGTGAAAATGAAACCTTTACGTAATACTTTACATTTCAAATGCTTTAACTGTTTTTCCTTCTTCTTTGTATCTTTAATACTAGGTACATATGAATTTTAATGGTGTTTGCGCCTTGGCACTAAGCAGGCTGAGGCCTCTGTATACCAAACCCTGAACCTTTTTATAACACTGTGCAATACGGGACAATGACTGGGTTATGTTAACACCCATTTATGTCATCTAAATTAACACGACAGATCCCAACACAAACCTGTCACTTGCATCACCTGCCGGTCACACAAGTGGATCTGAGCGAATGTGAACTGATGTTATTTTTGAAGTCCCATTTCAAAAGTGCCTTATGCTCCTAAGTTCCTAGGTCACTTCTGAAAATCAGATTTGGGCGCATAAGTCACTTAGAGTTACTTGAAAATTTGATGCTAAATGTGTAATACATTTCTGTTTTCAATAAAATGCAGTTTGGACAGGTTTGTGCCCATTAGATCCTAGGGCAGCATTTCACAAATGCGGCCACCAGGGGCTTTTCTTGCAGCCAGAGCCTCCTGGGCAGTTATGGGGTCAAGGGACGGCTAATGCGGTGGCAAAGCATTCACCTCTTCCCCAGGGCCACCAGTAGGGGTTTGGCCCTGTCCCCCTCTGGAGCCACAAACACCAGAGGAGCAGGCAGCCAGTGTGAGTTCCCCCCTTTCCCAGGGGCAGCAGGGCTCAGGTTTCCAGCTTCAGCCCTGGGGTGTTGGGTGGCTGGCTCCGGCCATGGGGCTTTGGGTTCCGGCTGCGGGGCTTTGGGTTCCGGCTGCGGGGCTTGGGGCTCCAGGCCCCGGTCCGGGGCTCAACACCCCCACATGGCTGATGGCCTCCTCTGCCTTCCCCAGCCCTCCATTGCCCCTAGCCCCCGCTACCTCCTTACCCACCTCTCCATTCAGAGCTTAATTTGTCCCCCAGCTAGCCAGGGCTGAGTGAGTCTGCTGTGAAAAGCGATATGAATAAACCTACAAATACACCTCTACCTAGATATAACGCGACCTGATATAACATGAATTCAGATATAATGCGGTAAAGCAGTGCTCTGGGGGGCGGTGGGGCTGTGCACTCCGGCAGATCAAAGCAAGTTCGATATAACGCGATTTCATCTATAACGCAGTAAGAGTTTTTGGCTCCCGAGGACAGCGTTCTATTGGGGTAGAGGTGTATCAGTTTTCCCAGGAGCAGACTTACTAGCTAGCAAGTCTAAATAAAAAAAACAGCAACCAAAAAAAAAAAAAAAGAAGAAGAATGGGCAAAGCACCTTATTTTGTTTCTGTTTAGCTCCAGTAAAGAATAGAGACAACTGTACATTATTTTTATTATTGAGTCTGAAAAAAACCCCTACATAACTAAATTACCATGATTTGGACATGGATATGTGCTTATATATTTGTTCTTCCTGAAGTTAATTAAGTATTTTAGGAAACATTGTCAGAGTGGCCACCAGCAAGAGTTGGTGGCCGCACTCTAAGGCCACCAAAAATTTTCTTGTGAGAACCCCCAGCCTAGGGAGGGATAAGAGGCTCTCCCCAAGCCGGTGGGTTCTAGAAGAAAAGAAAATTGACATATGCTGGCTAAGCCTTCTTCACAGCAAACCGGCTTTATGCGCAGCAGTTCAGCAGAGGGCAGAATTCTCCTTCTGCAGAACACAGTCAAGCCACTCCACAAGTGCTCATTCTAGCCAACCACTCCCAGGGACTGGCTGGGGAATCTGGGTAGTCAAGGATCTGTTTGTCCCACCACCTCAGCCAATTCCCGTTGTGCTCCCGACTGCCTTTATTATGCTATTATGGCTGGAACCCCTGAGAGCTCAGTTCTACAGAGTAACTCTCCCTTCCCTGCCCCTTGAAGGTTCTCCAGGCATCCCACATGCTCTGTCCTTGCTTCCGTCCCACGCAGCAGGAGGTGTGTGTGTCAGGGGGGAATGCAGGCACAGAACCATGGTATGTGTAGTATTTTTGAACTATAGGAGATAGAGTTTTTCCATATGGGTGTTGTGGTTTGGCATATGCAAAATCCACAGATTAGTAACAGATGGGAAAAGATGCAAAACCCCCATTGATCTCCAAGGGCTTGAGACGTAACCGATTTCTAAAAGACAGATGGAATGCAGATAGTGACCTTGGGCCAGACTCTGGCCTGCACCCTGGTCCCTATACACAACTCCAGGAGTGACTAGTGACCTCAAAAGAGCTGCAAGGGGCTGGCAGAGAATTCCCCCAATGCAGGAACATTACTACTACTCCCCTCCTGCCCTCCCAAGCCCCAACATATAGTGCATGCCAGGGGTGGGAAAGGACAGAGTGGGGGCATTGTCAGGGCACTTAGGGCAATGGAACTTCTGGGCTGCAAGGTGGCCCAGGAAGGAGTGCTCCAAATTACATTACACTGCACATTTCTGTCCCTGTAGCAGCCCAGAATCCAGGTGGCACACAGGTGACAGAGAGCCACTGCTGTCCCCCTCCTCCACAGGGGATGCTTCCAGCATCCTATATGACAACAGGTGCCAATTTAGTGTCCCTTAAAGACAGCCGTTTTAAAGAACCAGCTGAGTTTATATCTATAGTTCAGCTCTATAGCATAGTCAAACCACAGCCTCTCTGAACATAAGAATACCCTGCAAGAACGAACAAGTTTTGTTATGTTTTCGACTTTCTACAGAACTCTTTGGGGGGATATACTACGCCTTTCCCACTTGCAACCAGCAGAAGGCGCTTGCTTTCTTTGTCATGAAGGATCTATGTACAGAGCAACAAGTGAAAAGATTCAAGCCTAACCCACATGTGGGTACTGTAAGTGTTTCATAGAAATAATGATCAGGTAGGTTTGGACAGTTACATTTTCTATGTAACTGCTTTAGTAGTCGCCTTTTAGTCTTTAATAAGACATTCACGTTGTGTGTATGATCCCGCTAAAGCACCGCATATAGTAAACATGCAGGCCAGTTTAGGTTGTCTCCTGGATTAAGGTGTTAATTGGGGCATGCTGGCAGCTGTCTTCCTGTGAATTTGTAACTTAGCAGATGGGCTATAACAGGGGATTGTTCTTGCTTGGTGGCTCTGTGTAACTCCAAGGAAGGGAGTGGGAGTTAGGAGAGCAGATGTCTACGGAGTATAAAGGACACAGGACTAAACGGTATGGACCAGATATCGGCCTCTGTTAAGGCCCCTTTGTGGTGCTCTGGTGGCATAAAGAAGCCTTAAAGTTGCCCTAAATGGGTGGTAGAGGATTACCCTGGCATGAGCGACAGGCAGTATGACAAGGTGGGAGGGATATGGCCAGAGCAAGCTTCATTTTGGTAATTCCTGCCTGGCATAAGTTACAAGAGAGCCTAATGGTAGTTTCCCCCCATTCCAGGCATGCTGAGCAGAGCTTTGGTGCAGCTAAGGGGGACTAGGGCCTCTACACTAAAGCCTAGGCCAAGAGTGGAAGTTTTGCTTAGTTGTTACACCAGGGAGTGCAGAATTCTGTACCCAGCTCTGCCATTGAGCTGCTGGGTTCTCTCTTAGCCAAATCATTTATTAAACTGCTTTGGGCTAAAATGGGTTTAATGTTATTTCTGTACTTTACAGGGAGCACATGAGGCTGAAACCTGAATAACACTATTTATGAAGTGCTGTCTGCAATTCTATAGCACCTTTTATCCAAGGATCAAAGTAATCCCTCCCCACCCGCTAGAGGGAGAAAGCACTTTTGCTTTATACCTTGCGTGGGCCTTGAGCAAATATCTGTACTCAAAACAAACACTCACAGATTTTGAATGAATAGAGCTGTTTCTACAGGGGAGCAAATGATGGTCATAATCCTGTAAACATTTACGCATGTAAGTTGTCCCATTGACTTCAGTGGGTCAACGCATGTGTGGAAAGTTCAGCACATGCAGGAGTGTTTGCCCTATTTCAGAACCAGACAATACCCTGGTCCTAGCCCTTGGAGAGAGAGCAAAGTGCAGGTGCTGGCCTTTTAGACAGTCTGGCTTGTTGGCGATATCACAGTCTCAGGCAGTGGAGCCTTAAAATCCCTAGTTAGGAGGGACTGGGACATGGGTGTCTGCCCAAGAGAGGGGTGACAGCTGGAAGCCCAAAGTGGGTGACCTTAGAAGACCATGGAGGGGAAATACAGGTGTAGTTGCTCTGAAACTGTGACATATGCTTTTAAATGGCTGACCAACTGTGGCTGAAGAATGGGACTCTCTGGCAGTCAAGAGATCTAGGTTCTATTCCTGGCTTTGTCACAGGCTTCAGGTGTCTGGGCCAGTCAAGTCATCTCTTTGTGCCTCAGTGTCCCCATCTGTAAAATGGGACTACTACCTCTCTACCACATGGGAGTGTGGTGAGGCTACCTGTGTTAATGCCCGCAAGGCACTCCTCACAGGGAAGATGCTACAGAAGTGTCACACATTTATTTATTGTGGATTGCTTTTTAATTAACATTTTATAAGGTTATTCACACATCCAAAACAACCATGTCTTTTCCACTCAATGACTTACTTTAGATCAAGGGAAACAACATAACTGGAAAGAACAAAAATAAAGTCTCCATATGAGAACACAGTGTGCACGCATGTGTGCACACATATTGTAACCTGCTGCACCAGCACCGGTGTGCAAAATTGCAGTTGCCCTGTCTAACAGGCAGAGCCATTAAGGATTTAAAGGTGAAGATAAAGCCAGAGCAATTGCATAGCTACATATACCACATCTAGTTGCCCCAAGAAATAAATCAATGGCTTAGACAGTGACAGCTTGAGATTTTGTAATTAATAATAAGTGTCCTCACAGATAATGAGATGTTGAATGATGTATTGGTGAGATGTGTTGCAATACCCAAAGGACTCCAGGCTTGTGTGAAATAGTTTGTGATTTTTTCCCCCCCGTCTCTATGTGGCAGGAGAATTATGGATTTCACTCCTGGTCCACAAAGAAAACCTTGGGCTTAAATGAGCCATAGAGTAGGATGGGTGAAGTTATAAAGGCAGCGCATAGAGCTGTGCAGAAAAAACATACAGAAGTCATGGAGAAAGCACTTCTGCCTTGCCCCATAAATGGACCTTGACCGTGGATCTCCCGAGGAATATGTGCAAAAGCCGAACCTTTAAGGAATGAAAAACAGCCCTTCACAGGATTCACAGTGCTAAGGATGAATCAGAACTAAGACCTGTGGAGACTGCAGCCTCCCTCTGGGCTTCCAAATACACCCAGAACGGCCGATAACACTGCAAATACAGCCAGAACTGCAAGATGCTGAGTCCCCTCCCATTGACTCCAAATCTGCATGGTAATTGGGACCAGTATAGGTCCAAACTCCTTGGTCCTTCATGTACCCACTACCCTCCACGGCTTTCTCAATACCAGAGTCCAGCAAAAGCCAAACCTACAGTCTGTAACCAGGAGGTGTACATTTTCCAGCATTGCATGAGATTTTAGCCCTGCTTTGCCTAGTCAGAGGACAGTGGTAGCAGCAGCTATGCAAGTTTCCCAACATTGCCTCCCCTGTTCAGGATGGCAGCATCTTTGGGAGTAAGAGAATTCAACCTCTACATCCCTTCAGTCCTTTGCCTCTCTGCTGAGACGACCAGCAAGGATAGAAGCTACCAGCAAGGACAAGGGACCTACTAACAAGGAAATGGAATGGAGACCATCCACTCAGGCACTCACCATCAATCCAGGTTGGATTTGAACCGGCAACTTCAAATGAAACACTTTGTATTCTGCTACCAAAGCCCTGTTCCAGCCATGTAACTCTTTCATGAGGCTTTGAACATTTAGTGTGAATATTCCTTTGAATACGTAAATCTGGATCTGGCCTGCAAATACAAAGTTTTCCAAGTTAATTAAAAAAACCTAATGAGTAGGGAGGCTGAGATTTGATGGCTGTCAAAACAATACGACTAGGTAGTGATTTGTTGGTGACATGTAAAAAACAGGCAGCAAGTCAGCAGTCAGGATACATTTGATTGAAATTAAATCAAAGTGAAAGGCAGTTGACTTTGAACTGGCTCCGAAGGCCAAAGAGAAACAAGTAAGAGCTGATAACGTTCAATGTAAAACAGAGGCAGGGGGAGCAGCAGCATCTTCCTGGCACTGGAAATAGTTGGCATCCAGTTGCAACAACTTTATTCTTAGTTCAGAAAATAAATTCATCTGGCGGGAGAAGGACTGAGGTGGTTTGGAGTATTAAAAGAGAAAATGGATCAGTGCAAGTAACCTGCCTGTTGTTATGGAGTTGAGGTGGAATTGTGCTGATGCTCTGAGACAGCCCATGTGTGTGTGTGGGGGGAGGGTTGGATCTAGACTGGCTTCATGCTATAAGCATCCAAGGTGGTTTGAATGTAGCCCTATTATTATTATTTGAATTACAGCTGTGCTCATAGGTCCCAGATGAGACTGGTTCCCCACTGTGCTAGGTTCTGCACATACACTGAGCAGGAGAGGGCAGTCCCTGCTCTGTGGGATTTACAATCTGAATAGACAAGATAGTCCTGCTTATTGCATCAGTGGCAGTCGCCTACCTCCCTCACATGCCTTCAGGAGTCCAGGGGTCCAAATCCTGCCCCCCTGGCACTGGAATCCATCTGGAAGAGTTCCATTAGCTTTGGAAGGAAGGAGTGGTATTCAGGGATTAGCTGAACAAATACGTTTGGTTGTTTGGGGCCCAAAGCTCAGCAACCCGGGATCTGCCAAGACACTGGAGAAGCTGATTCCAGGGGAGAGGAGCATCAGCTGAGAACCCTGATACTGGAATATGCAACTCCAGGAATCCAGCAGATCTCATCTGCCACAAGCAAGCACAAGTGGCCAGAGAGGTCTCACATGGCACATCCTCCATATGCACCAGATGAAATAGCATCACCCATAAAGAGACAACACACCTGCTGTGGGTTTCTCCCCTCCCTTTCCAACAATTGCCTTGGAATCCTCAGGCATTGTTGACTGGCTGGATTTCAAGGTGCCTGGTAGCACCTTGGACCATCAACTCCTCCCCCAGGGTCATTAACCTCCAGAAAATGCCCTGAATCTCGAGTCATTGCTGTCTAATTGCATCCTTGCTCTGCTTTCTCACTCATGATGGAAGTGCATGGGGGCTTTGCAGCGATTCCTAGACAGTGATACCTGAACCACTCTCTAGACATACTGTGGCTTTGGAGCTGCAGAAGCATCCGGATAGATGTACTCCTGGATCTCTATGTTCATAGACACACAGGCCCCATCCTGCCCTTCCCTTTTCCTGCTCTCAGTCCCAGCAAGGATGGAGTTGGGCCCCACAGCATGCAATGGGTATGTTCCCAATATCCTCTCTCCCCAGCCCTCAGGTCCTGCAGCTGCCAGGGCACTCCAGGGCTGTGGAAGGGGGTAGTGAAGACATCTGATTGGCTCCTAAGCCAACAGCACATATTATCCTGGCAGGTCCTTGGACTCATTTCTTAGACCACCCTGGCTCTCAGCATCTGTGAGTGTAATGTGGGAGTTTTATTTTCACAGTAGTACTTCGCTAGCTGCCAAAGTAATAGAAGCGCTTAAAAATATCAATCAGATCAATGCCAACAACAGCCAGTCCTTCAGCAGATCAGCTGGCTCAAGTCATCTCCCAGTCCCCCATTCCATATTCCAATAACCCATACAGATGCTAGGTGGCATTACTCAGCCCAACTGGCCCTCTATTGATTAGTAAATGGAATGCACATCTCCATGGAGCCAACAGCTAACTGGGAAGGGATCACAATACTCCAAGGACCAAATCCTGAGTGTTGTTATGATTTCTGTTATAGTAGTGCCTAGAGGCCAGAGCCCCACTATGCAAGGCGCTGTACAAACATGTCACAAAGAGACATTCCCTGCCCCAAAGAGTTCACAAGCTAAGTTTAAGATGTGGCACCATATCCTGTTGAAGCAGATGGCAAAATTCCCACTGGTTTCAATGAAGTTGCAATTTGGCCCCAAATGCAGTGTCTAAGGACGGTTGGCATCTTAGTTCCGCTCACCCACAAACAGAAGACACTCAGCTCAGCCTGCATGTCTTAGGAAGTTGTCCAGAAAGTATCAAAGCCCAGAGGATCCCACGTTCCCCATCCCCACTGGTTAAGGAATTCTGAAACTGACCACAGGGCAGGAATGTTTATATGTAGTGGGATGTCCCATAAAGCACAAGAGAAGGCTCAACATGAGCGGAACTCTGTGCTGTCCTAATTACAGGAAAAGCTCCGCTGTTTCAGTGAACGATCACGGCGTGTGGCATGCAACTTCATTAAAATATGCGAGTTAAAAGCTTTCATCCTTTTGGCATTTTGTTGGCCCAGACTTTAAATTATCACACAAACTTTGGTGTTGAATGTTAAATGCTGTTACATTTTTCACACATGTTAAATGTATTAACATAAATAAGATTAGAAGACCATGTCCAAGTGTAAACAACCCCCTCACTCATTAGCAAGGGTAGAAACCAGGACCTTTAGTACCAAAAGCACAGGCCTCTATTAACTTAATTAGCTCCATTTGGTGGTAGCAGTAGTAGGCTCATATCCTCTACATAGGCCAGCCAGGGGAGAGGGAGAACCACGGCCCTTTGCTGGTGGGTTACACACACTCCCCGTCAGAGACGGCTCATTTCAAGAGTATGAGGTCAACAAGAGTTCAAATACTCAAATGGGTCACAAGTTTATCATGACTCTCCCACCATGGGCCATGCTGGGATTTGAACCCTGTGGAGCTCAGATATTTGTGATAAGCCACCCCTAAGAGTAGGCATGAATAATACACTGCCTGTTCTACGTAGGGGATAAAGAGCCAACTACTGCTACCAGCTAATGAAGTTGCTCTTTTGGGTCCAACGGAAGAGGCACTCACAGAGACCATTTTTGTAATGAGACATATAATGTGCACTTGTGCCCTCAATTACCCGAGCGTAATTAAGGGTAGGATTTGTCCCAAAGCGTCATCTTGTCTCAGTTAGGAAGTTATACCGCTCAGACTTCTGAACAGGAATTTGGGTGTGTCTGTGTTGGAAGAGTGAAAAATAATACATGGTGCTTTGGGATAAACTAGTGCCAAAAATTAGGTGTGTGTGTGTTAAATATATACCATCTGAGAAGTCTCTACCAACCATGGGATGCCTCCCATTTCTACACATTGGTATCTCAAAGAACATTTATTATGTGTCAATGGAAATACTTCTTATGAGAAAAACTCTCCAGCCCATCAATAATGCCTGGCTATGCTTAATTCATCTAAAATGCACAGAATAAAACATTCATTCATGCTTGGGAGCGCTCTTTTCACCATTGGCAGCTCAAGCTACACTAGCTAAAATACCTGAGATCCAATCCAACAAGCTTTCTTTCCAGGTTTGCCGGCCACAATGAAACCACAGAGATGACTGTACAGAAAGGTCTGAGGCTCCCAACGTCTAGAATCACTGGAATTCGCAGTGTTTGGATTTGATCCTAAAACAATGAAACCCATGTGAGAAAGACATTTGGATTTGTCTCTTCTGTGTCATTTTGAACAGTTTCTGCTTTACTCCCCATCAGCTCTGTGCCATCCAGTTATACAAATCAAGGCAGAAAAGTAAGTTGCAGAGTGTACGCTGCTCTCATAGACCATAGGAATAAGTATTCTATAGTGGTGGGATTTTGTTAAAGGGGAAAGAGAAAAAAAAGGAAGAATCATGAATGGTTTGAGGAATACAAGAATTTGACAATGTTGGGTGAAATCTTGGTCTCATTGATGTCAATGGGAGTTTTGTCACTGATTTCAGTGGGCCCAGGAGTTCATCTGATTCATTCAGAAGCAAGTGTTACTTTGCAGAAGCATCAAACACCTAACACACATTATACTCTCAAGAGGAAGGTGTGGCTAGGGCACCGGACTGTCATTCAGAAGAACTGGGTTCAGTTCCCAGCTCTGCTACAGATACCCTACGTAGCCTGCTGTTCTGTGTTTGTACTGCCCCTAGCACAATAGGGTCCTGCTCCATGACTGGGGCTCCTAGGTCCTACAATAATACAACTAAACACCTCATCATTTCTTTTGGGCCTCAGTTCCAAATGCGGAGAATACACTTTTCTTTCTCTCATCCATTGTCTGTCTTGTCTATTGATAATGTCAGCTCTCCAGAGAAGGGACCATCTCTTCCTCTCTTACCTGGTGCAGTAGAGGTATTAATAATAGCGATAAGATGCACACAAGGAAAACCAGTGAAAAACACTGAGGAGCAATGCAAAAATCCCAAACTCTGCTGACAAATGCAGAACAGCTAAACAATCCAAAGTATATTATATACTCCTAGCACAGCAGTAATGGTGGTGTCTTGACTACGGAGGCCATCAGGTGTAAGAGAATGGAAATGGGATTGTTCCCTCTTGCTGCAAGTCTGAATGTGACCCTCCTGTAAGTTTCAGGAGTAACCAAAGTAAAAGAAGAGTCCGCAGCCTCCATTAAAAATGCTGATCTCCAGTAACATACCAGTACAAGACTGCATTTAAATCTTTTCTAATTAACTTGCTAATCAAGCCCTTTTTTAATATGTCCTATGATTCTTCTCAGTCTCCTGTGAGGATGGGGAGGCTTAGACATTTAATATAATTCTGTGGTTGAACTGAAACGTTAGGAAGCTTTCAGGCTATATTTTACTAGAACCAGATGAATTTCTAAGCTTGAAATACAGCATACAGAATGCTGATTAACTTTGATCTGGTGGCCATCTGTTACTGTGCTTGCAGTATGAGTAGCTCCATGAAATACTAGAAGCAAAGGGTTATCCTAACTACACACAAGATAGAGTAAATGAAGAAAGCCCCGTGGTTGAAGCACTGTTGCAAACTGTCTCTCTTCAGCATGTTTGGAAGATAAATCTTGGCTCCCAGAGGGAGACTGCTTATTCCAATGTACCCACTGGGAGCCCTCGTACTCTGATGTACCCAGCCTCCGGTTTTTATTTGGATTACCAGAAAATGAAACATCAATCCATACATTTTATTCTAACTGCCTTTTGTGAAATTTCCCATCCAAAAGACTTGATTTCTGCTCATGTTAGAAGTTACAATATTGGAAATAGGCCAGATCCTTAGCTGGTGTTGGTCAGCAAAGCTTAGCCAAATGTAGGACACTGGTTCAAATCCAGCTTGGGTTGGTAGTAACAAAGCTGTTACTATCTGAGGATTCTGGTGTTATGAAACTGTCTATTATTTGTATTGAGGAAATGCCTAGGGCCCCAGCCATGGACCTGGACCCCATTGTGCTAGGCTCTGTACAAACACAGGCGGGGGGAGGGGGGAAAGACAGTCCCTGACCCAACTTCTTGTCTACACAGGGATAATTACACCTCTAGAGTAATACCAGTAAAGCTCCCCATATGGGCACTCTTCTTGCACAATAAGAATGCCTTTTTCTGGTTTAGCGTATCTCACTACAAAGTAAACTGGAGAAAGGGACTAATTCCAGAATGAGTGTCTACCTGGGGAATTATACCATAATCAGTAGAACTACAGTGGTACAATTACACTGGTATAGTTATGCCGCAAATTTCTCCTTGTTGACAAACCCTAAGATACAAACAAAACAGCTGTGGGAGGCACAAGGTAACAAAGATCCAATACTGTGAGTACTATGAAGTAGGGTACAAGAAGCTATGGTGGTCTTGGTCCAGTTTCCAGTGGACAAGTCTCCATATCTCAAAACAGACCGCCACAGTTGGTGGTAAGTGGTAGTCCCAGTGAATGGGCCATTGAGACAGAATTCCCCTCCCGCACCAGAGATGGCGTGCAGGGTGCTGTAAGTGGATGCAGAGGCATTCTGGTGGGGCATCATGGGGAAGCATGGCCTGCCACCGCCCATCCTGTGTGCTTGTATCTGTGGATTAAATAGAAGGCTGTGGGGCTGTTCCCATGAACACAAAGAGATATCATGGTGTGTGGATTCCATCCTGCTGTGGAAATGCGCCGCTGTCCATGGCAATGAGGAATGTGGACAGGAAGCTGACACACTTGCTTGTGGTGAGGTTGGGGGCTGGCAAAGACTCCCTTTACCCACCTTCATAGCAGGGCAAAGGAAGCACTCGGAACAGGACGAAAACTCGGCTTCTTGAAACAGTTGCTGGTTCACCTTCCTGTCCTGAACTAAGATGTTTCCCAACAAAAATGGCAAAGCTCAACAGCCAGTTAGAGGCTTTCTGATATCAAGGGACAGAGATGATGGATGCCCGACCTTTGCTTGCTGTCCATAATGGAAATAAGTGGGGAAAGGAGCTTAGGGAGGGAAGAATGGCATGATCGATGGTGTTATGATATCAATGCCCTCATCTCAGAAAGAACCACCAGGACAGCTGGAGATATCGGCAGAGTGACTGAATAGGTCGGAAGAGACGGTAGCAGGAAAGGCAGAAAAGTCTCACTTATGAATATAGAAAACAAGAGTGTTTGTGAGGGTTGATAATGGAAATGGTTTCCAACATGCAAAGGCCTGGCGAGGACGCCGACACATAGCGAAAAGACTTCTGTTTCCACCTCCCACCCCCACATTCCTTGCCATCAGATACTCCGACCTACACATGAGGAGCCCTGGGGATGGCAGCACGAACACAGTTTCACTTTGTAATTCACCAGCATGGGCCAGCTCCCCGCGGGGTCTGAGCTCTTTGCAATGAAAAATCTCTGTTCTTCTTTAAAGGGGACGTTCACATGTCAACAAGCCAATTGGAGTTCCAAAGGAGGGGGGCAGAGGCTGGCCTGAGGGCCCATTGTGAGGCATGGGCCAGCCACATGAGCGAGCTAGCCCAGCGGCAGCTGCGGCAAGAATCTTGGAGTTTTCGTGGTGTGACCAAGATTTTTGGCAATGTCTTGGGTGAGGGTGAAGCTCTTTGCTGCTCAGGGAGCTTTGTGTTTCATACTCTCCCTGCTGTTTGGTCTCCCAGTGAAAGAGTGAGGCCTGGGATGATGGCTGCTGCTACGAGGGAGGAAGGAATCCCATAAGGTCCTAGGAGGGGTGGTGAACACAGCCCAGCTTGATGGGGTAAGTAGGTACATTCAGAATTCCATTAGCATTATTATTGCCGTCCAAGAGGCCACTAGGCGTATTCCCCTGGCTGGGGCTAATGCTAAGATAAATAATAGGTGGGGCTCAGCTATTTCTGAAGCTTGGTGGGGATGCTGTATATACAGCACCTGTGTGAATTCAGCTGGCTTTGATCAAACTCACATTAGCATTCAAAATCTCAGGCTCAGGCAAGAAAATCCCATAATTAGGCTCCTTTATACATCAGATAACCCTAGGAAGAAAACACATTGTTTATACGTCACTCGGCTTAATCCACAATTTTTTACATGGCCATATGCTTTGTGCTTTTTCCTGTTAACTTTAAAGAGGTACTTGTTTTCCCTGATAATTCTTTCCTATCAGGTGCAGACATGGATCTCTGAACATGATAGCAGTTGGGTGAAATTCAAACCCATTTTTAAGTGTCATTCTGAGAGAGCTTGGGTGACGTTGGTGGGTGTGACAGACACCTTTCATTCAGGAAGCAGTTAAGCTCCTTTTTGGAGTACGATAGCTAAAACCAATAGGAGCCACCATCCAAAACACAAGTCGCGTGCAAGGCTGGTCAGAAACTGAGCTACGTGAAGGGGTTTCACTGGGCATGTTTGATGGCAGTGCATATGTCAGAAAGGAAGCACCGGAGGCAGCCAGAGAACTAGCAGAAAGATGCATAAAAAAATAATAAAGCCAAGGAGACAGCCAAGAAGCACTTAAAGTGTGGCCCTGAGAGAAAGCTAGGAGAGAGAACTTTTTGGGCAGAGTTGCGGATGGAAGGAGGCGTGGAACTGTGAGCAAAGAAATTGCTCCTGTTTGATTCCTTCTGTGTTTAGGGTAACAAGATTTTGTGTCCATTCTGTGCAAATAAACAGGATTGCATCAAAGAGATACCTGACCACTTCATTAATTTCTCCTCCTAACAGAAACAATCTGCACTATGAGCCAACCACACAAGTCAAAAGAGGTAACTATATATTCCGTTATAGAAGGAGCATTCCACAAAGCAGCCTCCTGTTATCATAAAAGACTGAAGACTGGCTGTGGTTGGATCCAGATGGTTCAACTAAAATTAAGATAGTAAAGTGCAATGATTTGTGGTTTGCATCTCTGAGATGTTTAATCCTTCGTTAAACTTGCAGTTGGAGAGAGGAACGAGGGAAATCCACCTCTGCTGCTGCTCAACTTAAAACAATGGCAAAATTTCAAAGTAACCTGCAGAAAGTAAGTAATGCTGCTAACAAACTGAGCTAGAAGAGGAGACATGCAAGTGACAGGGCATAAAAATAAAGGGAAGGGATTTTTGTTGTTGTGTGTAGGGGTGTGTGTGTGCGCACGCACGTGCGATGGTTAAATTTCAGGTTTTTTCTTTCCATTGTCCAGTCTCATATTAGCCCCTGACCCTGTAATGATGCACCTGAATGAACCCTGTGCCCGTGCAGACTCCCGTCAGTGGGATGTCATACAGAGGTCCATGCTTGTGGACATGCTGTAGGGTCAGGGCTATAGGGAGGAAACGCTGGGCCCTGTCTTTGGAGTCAGGAGGAGTTCCACGGGCAGAGGGCTTGCAGGGAGGGAAGATGTAAGGTAATCCTACGCTCTTTGGAAAATCCCGCCCCAATTGTGGTTGCCGAGCACTTGAAACTCTGGCCTAGAGCTCTATTGAAAATCTGGTCCTGAGAGTACAAGGAAATTTACTGGGATTTGGTGTGATGGGAGGCCAAGCGAAGGAACCTTATTAAAGACTTGTAGTGTGGGAGGGTTGGGAGCCGCGAGGAAAAGCCAACCACAGCACCGAAGGAGGAAGTGAAATGGAAGTGATTGCACACGATCTATCTGTTGAGAAGAATCTAGGTCTGTTCAGCTTTTCTTTCCTCCCCCTCCTCCCCATTGGAGATATTTCCTGTGCAGACAGTCTCTATAGACATTTCCTGAGAAGGTTGCTCAGCCAAAGACACAGGCTTTTTTTTTTTTTTTTTTTTTTTTTTTAAGACATACTTTGTAAAGTTAAAGGAGGGGAGGGAGGAATAGATGATACTGAGGCAACATTATCTGCTCAGACACAAAGTAAGCAAGTTACCAGCCAAATATAACAGGCTTTACATCAAATCCACACACTTTTTTAAAACGTGCAACGGCAAAGCATCGGCTTGGAGCCTGTTTCACTCACGCATTCTAAGGCTTCATTACCTTGAGCTTTGCAAAGTGCTATTTTTCTCAGGACACAAGCAGACACCCCATGGAAGTTTCTGGGCTTGCTGCATCAGTTATGAATGTAAAAAACTGCTTGAGCTCCAGCACCTCTTTCATTACAAATTAAGCACTGGGCAACTCAGACACAGAGAGCACCCAGCAAGCATGTGGGTCATAAAATTCCTCTCCACAGCACCCAGGGGCTGATTCTGCAAGGGATCAAACCATTTCTGCAAGGTGCTAAATGCCCTCAACTCCTGCTCTCAGCACTGTGCCAGTGGCTGGGCCAGATCCATAGCCGTCCTCCCCTCCCCAGTGACGGTGTAACCAACGCCCAATAATTGTGGTTTCCCTTACTTTTGGCAAGTCTCAGCATGGAGCTCACCACGAATTCACAGCAACCTCCCAAGCTCCCACTATGGACCCCTCATGTACACGACATTCTGCCGAATAAAGGTAATAAGGAGAGATAACAGCGATGCAGTTAGTCATAGGCATGGTGCCACAGCAAAAGCTGAGGGAGCAGTAAATGTTCGCGCAATGAGGAAAATCCAGTCATCGATATGGTGCTATATCTCAGATGGTGGTGAAGTTATGCTAAGTGCTTTGGTAGTCTATTCCGCTCAGTGGGACAGTCTCTGATCTCTCTTACTCCGGGAGGGACACATCCAGAATAACTTAATCTTGCTGTGATCCTGACAGGAAAGAAAAGCAAGTTGCATCTTTGTTAATTCTCCCCCCCCCTCCCCAAAATCAGGATTTGGTGAATAAAAAGAACTTGCAGATGTTGCTCGTAAAAGCACTGAGCTGAATGGCACCTGTGCCAGGGATCATTTTACACGTAGTACAAACACAGGATCTGTGCTGATGCTGGTAGGGAGATGGGTCGTGTCTGGGGCTGACCTGATCTGGAAGAGGAGGAGGAGGAAAGCAACTGGAAGATGGGGAAAATGTGTTTGAATCTGAATGCTGAGGGAAAAGGTGAAAGGAACATCAGAGACAGCCATGACACACGAAGTTCTAGACCCATTATAGACTATCAGTACTTTTGATGGATTTTCAAGCCTGATAAAGACATATCAGGTCTCTCAGTCACTCTGCCCTGAATGAATGCAAAGCGAATCCAAAGGCAAAAACACCAACCTGGCTAATAAAACACTTAATAGCTAAGGAAAGCTAATCTCAAGGCTGATTGGTCAACGTGTCAAAGGAAGGACTGAGTCTACACCTCACAGACAAGAAACCTAGTGCCTGGTTTTCTTGAGGTGTGAATAACAATGTTAGACCTCAGTGGGGTCATAGATTCACCATCGGAGAGCACCTGGCATTGCAGCCCATCTGCCTCACCCTCCTCCTCTTGACTTTGGTGGTCTGTGGAGTCACTTGTCCTTCCAGGCAGATCACCCTAAGAGTCCCACTCTTCCAGGGTAACGAAGTTCCGACTCAAAGGAAAAAAACTTTCCCACCCTTCCCAGGCTCAATCTTCAACAGACTCTTCGCTCCTTCCCAGGCTGTGCAGAATTTTTCCTCACTCTATCACAGAGTGAGGCCTCCCAGGGCCATCTCCCTGAAGGCCCAGCTCTTCCCGAGCTGCTGACCCACAGGGCTTCTTCCCTGGAGTCTCTCCTCTCCCAGAGCTGCTCTAGGAGTCCTCTTCTCCCCAGCTGCCCTCTCCCTTCAGGGTAGAGGCACTTTCCTGCAGGCCCCCCTGTGGTTGCTTTCAGAGCAAGCTTCCAACTACCTCCCTCCTGGGCCCACTCTCCCTATTATCTTCAGTCTTAACATTATAGGAAACCCCGGTCTAGTTCTCCCCAGCTGGGTCTAATCCTTAATTACTAGTCTCCCTCCAGGTGCCACAGAAAATGCTAATTGGGCTCTCTGGTTCCCCTAAGCCCTGTTTACACAGTCCAGCACAGTGAGGCTGTGCGAGGGAATGTGAGAGGGGCCAGACTGTAAAAGAGGGAGTTGTGCTGCCTCTAAATAGGTTGATGGGAGCGGGGGAGTTGGCAGGTGAGCTGGGAAAGAGCCGAGGCACCTGGGACTATATGGAGCCAGTGACCCAAAACGGTATGGAATGTGAGGCTAGCAGCCTCTATCCCAGCCCACTCTATACTAGTATGCACACTTGCTTCTGCTGATACGGAAAGAATATTTCCATTTTGCCTTTGCAGCTTATTTCAAGCAACTCCGCTTTCCACTTCCAACAAGTGTTTTAAGCACTAAGGGGCAGATGCTCAGCGGGTGTAAAATGAAGGCAGTGGAGCTAGGGCAGTTTACAACCGCGGAGGCTCTGCCCTTAAGTAAACATTTTAAACTTTCCACCAGCTGGGCTAAAATAAGCTGTGGTACAAAACATTAAAACCCAAGAAAGAGCCACAGACACTGAGAAATGAAATGAAACCCCGCTCGCTGACATGTGCTTTTTTCTTCTTTCTATTTCTGGAATTTAAAATTTTCCCCACAAAGCATTACAGGATCAGGGGGTCCAGTTTTGGGTCCACATTTCAAAAAGGATGTTGAGAAGTTGGAAAGGATTTGGAAAAGAGCAACAAGATTTGGAAAAGAGATGCAAGAATGATTTGAGATATGGAAACCTGCCTTATAGTGAGAGGCATAGAGAACCTATTTAGTTTATTGAAGAAATGATTAAGAGGTGACTTGATCATGGTCTACAAATACCTACTTGGAAGAGATTTCTGATAACGGACAGCTCTTGGCAGAAAACAGCAAACAAGATCAACTGATTGGAAGCTGAAATTAGATAAATTCTGATTAGACACAAGGTGAACATTTTTAACAGTGAGAGTATTTAGCCATTAGAACAGCTTACCCAGGGAGGTGGTGGATTCTCCATTACTTGTAGTCTTTTAAAATCAAGACTTGCTATCTTTCTAAAAGAAATGCTACAGCTCTGACAGACGTTATGGGCTTGATGCCGAGTTTACTGGGTGAGGTTCTGTGGTCTGTGTCAGGCAGGAGATCACACTAGATAACAACGGTCTTTTCAGGCCTTCAAATTTATAAATCTGTGAATCTAAGAAGAGTCAGAAATCCTATTTCAAGATGACACAAAGTGTTAATTCAGAAGGCACGTGGGGTGAGATGGCCTGGTGGCATTATGCCAGGCTTCTTATTTTAGCACTGGCCTTGGCTCCATTGCTGCCTTCCTTTAACTTTAAACACAAAAGATGCAGTGTACCAGAGCTGGGGCCACAGGGTAGTTTGGAAACAGAGCTGAACATCACAGGTGGCATCTAGGACCCAGACACCAATAGCTTTATGCATTTGAGAAGTACCACTGGGACTGATCCTGCCTTTAAATGTTTGTGGCATGGGGCCTGTCATGGAGTCCATTGACCTTCAGTGTTGGGGAAGTTCAGATTCAGATAAGAGTTTTGTGGCTTATGCCCCTCTCTCTTTGAAATAAAATACTCTCTTTTCTATCTCTGCTTTTACGCAGAGTGTGGTACAGTGGCCATCAATGAGCTCAAGATGGTGACATTTAGTTAACACTAAATGGAAGAAACAGTCATTAGACAGAGGCCAAATTAGCGACCAAAAGCATTGATTAAAGAGTATCAGAAGCCACAAAACTCAGGTCTGTATTTTAAAGATCAGAACTTGGCTCTAAGGCTTTGGATCAGCACGTTATGAAGAGAACCACAGACATCATGACAGAATTTGGATTTGGATTCAGAACGCTCTCAGAGTTAAAGGACGGGAGGATGGTTTTGTGGTTAAGGCACTGGGCTGGAACTCAGGAGATCTGGGTTTTGTTCCTGGTTCTACTATAGACTCCCCATGAGATCTTGGGTGAATCACTTCACCTCTCTATGCCTTAACTGTCCCATCTGTAAAAGGAGAATACTTACCCACCACACTGGGTTATTGTGATGCTTAGTTAATTAGCACTATGAGGTCTTCATATGGAAGATGTTATAAAGGTACAAAGTATTATTATTTTGGCTTAAACTTTTGATCACTAAAATCTGCACCTGCGCACACTAGTAAACATCCATGCATGCTGTGCAATTCTAATACATGGGGATGCACTTTGCAGAGAGACACAATGGGGTTTGCAGGTGTTCGACTGCTTAAAGTCTGAGCAGATGATTATCGCTGCAAAGCACAGGTTTGCAGGTCACTCTGCGTCCTAGAAATTAAATTTATATCATTCAGGGGTGTTTGGGTCCCCGTATTTCATTTTGGCTCATCTCTATATAGCATACTGCATTCCTTGATAATCACCGGTGACAAAGGAAATTATGAAGAAAGGTTATTATGGCCCTAGTAGCACTGAGTTATAGCACCTGGAAAACATTAAAATCTGACAAATCAATCTGTGTAAACAAATTAATACATTTTCTGACTGGATTTAACACAGCCATAACAGACAGTTCAGATTTCTCGCCCTCTCTCTTTGTGTCTGTAGAATGAAGGACAGCAGTTTATATTTTTCACACTCGTTCTGTTCATCACTACCAATGAATAAGCAAGTTACAATGTAATAAATGATCAAATTCAGCATCACCTGAATTCAGTGGTGAAACTCCCAATGACACCAGTGGAAGCAGGCTTAGGCGAATGATGAGTGCTTTTGAAAATCCCAACCAGAATATCCGATATGGCATCAGTCACCTGAGAAAAAGTGAATGGCAGAGTTGGACTGAAAGGGGCTAGTGAATGGGTTTGTGGTATGAACACACCCAGAGAGAATTCAAAAAGGTTCCTTGTGAATATTCACAAACAAATCTGTAGGCATTAGCTGAGCCCTGGCAAATGCCACACTCCGACCTCCAATGCCTTGTTTCATAGATTCATAAATATTAAGGGACCATTCTGACCGTCTAGTCAGACCTCCTGCATAACACAGGCCGAAAGCCTCACACAGTCATCTCTGCATCAAGCCCATAACTTATGTTAGAGCTATAGCACCTCTTTTAGAAAGAAAAGTAGGTTCACTGGAAGGACAACTGCTCTCTGCAATAATCCAAAGTGTGTTTGGAAGTTCAGACTGTTTCTATGAAGATGCAGCGATATCCCCAGCTGGAAGTGATGGCTGTCTCCATGTTTACAGTCAAACCAACCGCCATGATATCTTTTCCTCACTATTAGAGCCAAAAATCTGTTACTCCAGTGAGGAGCACTGGGAAGAATTCTGCTGGACTTGGAAGCAGAGGCCAAAGAATAAGCCTAAAACATCTGTTCATTTTAAGGGAGTAAACAGCCTGAAAACATTAGGCAGCCCTCAAGATGAAAGCTGGTTGTGTGGCGAGCTGCATAATAAATAAACCTTTTAATGTCTCCAGAAAAAGAATAAGAAAGAACTGCAGACACGGCCTTGTCCCCTTCCTAAAGCACTTCAGGATTTAGTGCACGGCTAGCTTCTCCGCGGAAATGGAGATACGCTGACATAAGCCAGCGAATTCACAGGGCCACATTTCACCACCGCACAAAGTTGCTCCTTGCTCGCTGTTTAACTTGCAGTGTCCTAGGGCAGATGTGCCATTGCCCACAGCAGGACAAATTCTTTCTTCTGCCCCCAGCACATTTCCACCTCACCCTCCTTTTTAGAGTGGATCTCTTCTCTGCATGTGTGGTTGGAGCTAGTAGTGAGGATGTGATGGTATGAGATGACAGATGGCATCTTTCCCCGTGTAATGCTCCTTATTTACCATTGATTGTGGTGCTGCTTACAGGCTAGGGCTCCATTGTGCTGTACAAACGTCAAATACATGTCCTCGCCCCAAAGAGCTTAAGATCAGGTTTAAAGATATTTAGGGGTTGATGTGCTCAATGCTGCGGTTCGTGTGAGTGTTAGGAGCCTAGGAGAGTTAGGCTCCTAAATCACGTAGGTGTTGCAGTGTTGAATGGAGCAATGCCTAAATATCTTTGAAAATCTGGGCCTTAATGTCCAGATGCTTCTCTCTGCTCCATGTAAGGAAACCGAATGTCTGGACTTCATTGCGGAGATGCCATTCATTGGGTCAGGCTAATGTTTTGCAGAGGAGGCCTCTTGTTAGGAGAGACCGAATGCACTGAAAGCACCAGTTATAAGAAGCAACCATGACCCACGTCTCAGGTGAATGCTTCACAAGTCATAGGTCGCAGCTGGAAGCATTTGGGGTGGGGGGCGGAAATTCAAAACTACTGTCAAAGCATTTCTCTCTCATTTTAAATGTAATTGGTTAATCTTATTTTATTTGCCTTATTGCTCCTAAGTTTATGAAACTCTTGGGGTCCAGCTCTGCTCTCAGTCACACCAGGAGTACATCCACTGGCTGTGGTGGAGTTACTCTGGATTTATCCCACCTGCAGCTGCCTGCCGTATTGCCTAGACTTGCTTCTGGTACCCAAGAACGCTGTATACAAAGAAGGGAGAAATCGTGTTCGACCAATGCGCTCATCTAATTGTCCCAATGATCCACTGCTGGCAGCTGCCTGCGGTCCATCCCCCAGGCCAGCGCAGGGCAGCGACGGGTTGCTCGGTGCCCTATTGCTCCCTGGGCCAGCTGCCCGTGCTGTGCGTAGCAGTGAGGAAGGGAGAGCAGCCGCTGTGGGACTGCAATATCCCTCCCAGGCGTGTGGGAGGGGAGTGGATGGGAAGGGGCAGAGCCTTGGCTCCACCCCGAAAACCCACTGGCTAGCACAGCTGTGCTGGCTCACTGGTGGATGTGTCCTGTGCCAGAAATAAGGTTGGCCCAAGGTTTGTCCTCCTGGGGCAAGGGGAAACCGGGAAGCAGCGTCAGTCTGCTCCTGGGGCGGGTCCTATACATATATGCTGCCCTTCATGTGGGGCTTGTGGCAAAGCCACGGTCAACCACTGTGATATTGCAAGTCAGATCAAACTCATCTCTGTAATATTTATGGCAGAAATGCTCCATTTAGTTTCCCATTATGCTGCAGGGATTTCCAGAAAATCAGCGTTCTGGGCTGTGCAAAGACGGACATGCTTTTGCCATCCGCACTGTGTCTGATAAACACTCCTACCTAGCGTGGAGCGGCTAAATACATCTGGCAGCTCTTCCAAATCTCGTATCTCTCCCCTGCCCATGCACGTGCACAGACATATGGAGTTTGCTACTTTGACTTGCATGAGAGTCAAAAAGCTGTCAAGGAGCGCTCACATTTAATGCCACTCATCATCATCAATTGTTCTCCAAATAAAACAGGCCACATAGCCAAGCAAAATGCTTTGGAAGATTTTTTTTTTCCACTGGATGTACATCCAAAATAAATACTGAAAAATCTGTTACTCCAAGCACTTCTCCTAGATCCTTCTAATTCAAATCAGTAGTAAACCACCAATCTGCACAAAACTGCGTGTGACTGATGAAAACTCAAGTCAACATATTGCCACAGGTTTCCCGGAGCTCGTTGTTCTCCATCACGGTTAGCCTGCGAGGAAGAGCACCCTTCTTGCACATGCTAAGCCAAGAATCCTTGCTAGTCTTCACACGTATTCACTGCTAACAGACACATCACATAGAGTCCTGAGGAATCCAGCAATTTGGGCTCACTGGGTTTGTGCAAGCCCATTTTTTTTGCTTCAGGTCTCTGGCTCCCTTACTGTGCCAGTTATGACTGTATCTAGGGCTCCCAGCTTTTGTCTTTTACATTCAAGCAACAACCCCACCCCCAACTCATTGCTAAATCCTCCCCCCTGCATAAAATGGGAAGTTGAGCATGATACACATTCCACACGACTGGGAGAAATCCTTCCTTTTCCTTAGGTTGTGGAGGAGCAGCAGCTCTAGGTAGCTACTGCTGCTGCCCTGAAGCTACTACAGTAGGTTCTCTTGCACCTCTGCTCCATGGAGAACAAAACCAGCAGGTCTACATAGCAGCCTATCCATCGTCCTCGACTCATTGTATTCTTCCCAGGCCTGCCTCCCTGTCACAAGGTTCCCTCACCCCTGGGTGCCTCCCTGTGGTTGGGTTTGGGGATTAGCTCCATTCAGGTCTGACACCCTCTCCCTTGCATAGTGGCCTCTCTCCCCCCTCCTGCACTCCTTGGGACTCGGGTGCTCTCTTTTTTGTGGCTTGGCCTTCCAGCCAGGTCACTAGTTTTCCCTTCCGGAGTAACAGTCTCTCAGGACTAACTGTCTCATGCAGTCTTCAGCTCTATTGCCCAGACCATGCCACTGGCATGGCAGGGGAACCCTGGTCCACCCACTACTCTGGGTTCCAGCCCAGGGACCCTCTGCCCCAGCAACCACAGTCTGCCCAATCCCAGATCCTATTGCTGTTTCTCTGGGCTCTTTCCTATTGTCCTGTCTGTCTTCTGGCCTACCACCGAAGCCTCCTCTGCTCCCTGTGGCTACTTCACCCTCTCCCAGGTTCTTGCCAGAGTTTGTACTCCCAGGCAGGATCCCAGGGTTTATTCCGCGTGTGCATTCTCTCCTCACCTCTCCATGCTAGAGAGTGACTGCGGAGTTCCTCCCTGCAGCCCCCTCTTATCACCAACTTCCTCTCTTCATGCCTTGCCCAGCTGGGCTTCAGCAGCCATTAGACTGTCTCAGCCCTGACTCTCTTCCAGTGCAGACTGTCACCGCGGTAATTGGCCCTTTTTACCTAGACAGGCCCGGTCACGTGCCTCCAAAGCTTTCGGTACAGGGATGTGTCGGGAAACCCAGCCCTATCCCTTCCCCGTGCCACGGCAATGCACCACTTCTGCTGCAGGCATGGCCTCCTATTGCTAGATTTAGGGGTGCTCCGTTTCCTATCCTTTCTCTGTGCTGTAGGAAGGGACCAGCTCTGCTGCAGGCAGGGCGCTCCCAGGGCTGTGGAGCAGGATTTGCTCCTCAAACCACAGCTCTGCCAAACCCAGAGTTTTGCCTGGATTTGGGTCCAAACCAAACAGTTAATGTCAATGGGTTCCACCCAAAGGGTCCAGATTCACTCAAAGCTCAAGTCAGGCTCACACAAGACTTGGCCCAGGGTCTACAAACAAGAGTCCTCTGTCCCCAGCAGATGTTTGGGTGAACCTGACTCATGTTTCAAGTCTGCAACAAAATTTATGAAATGTTCACACAGCTCCAGGAACCCACAAATGGCCAACGCCAAAGTGAATAATGGGCCCCAGGCTTGGGGTTGGGTTTTTTTCGGTTGGCAGCCCCTTTGTTTTAATGTACTAAACTCTGTGGTTAAATAACATTCTGGTTTGTAGGAAAACTTGCCTCCAGCCAGCTGCTTGCCTGATGGATTTCATAAGTCAGTGCACAGCTCTGCACCTCTCGCCATGTCTATGTGACCTGCTGTGACAAGCATGCTAAGTAGTGAGAGCTGGGCAAATTCAGCACTGGGGTAAGCATGCAAAACTTCACTGATTTCAATGGAGTCCCACCTGGTTAGGGTAGTGGTGAGTTTGGCCCAGTGTGCACTAGTTGTATTTTCTTTTTTGCTAAGCAGTGGGCATCTCAGAGTCTAAGGGTATATCTTCTCTGGAGGTGTAATTTCCATCTTGGGTAAACATACCTGCGCTAGTTCTGATTGAGTTGGCATGCTAAAAATAACAGTGTAGCTGTGACTGTGTGGGCTAGCTGCCCGGACTATAATCCCATCTGAGACCGTAGGTACATACTTGGACAGCTGGCCTCTCCCACTGCCCGTGCACTACACTGTTTAGAGTGCTAGCTCATTCAAAGCTAACACAGGTACGTCTACCTGAGCTGGAAATTACATCTCCAGCTCGAGTGTAGACACACCCTAAAGTCAGAATCATCCACTGGCCCAGTTCCTGTTCCAGAGTGCAGTATGTCTTAATGCAAGCCACTTCTCTGTTTACTCTGAGTTGCACACTCATCAGAGCATCTCTGCTGTTCAGAGCTAGGCTGGTGAATGGTTGGGTTGGAAGGATGGCACGGCCGATAAACATACATGATGATGCTCAGACAGCGGATGTTCTCAGCACCTTCAGGCTTATTCCTTGCTGCAAGACATCTTTGGGTTTGTTTCCTCTACAAGAATTCTTGGTTGCTTTTTTAACAGCTTGTCCAAGAGATGGGGAAAAGGAAGAATGGGATTTGGGTCTCTCTCTCGGGCACCTGTTATACTAGCCTTACACAGATACTTCTTAGCTGGGTTACATTCCACTGACCATGGACATAAAGCAACTATAAAAGAAATACCGTATCCACGTCATCATGCCGTCAGCAGTGACTGTGAAGGACCCCCGAGAGACAGAACATGAAAGCCTGCGACTGACATGGCTGTGTTCTTGTTGGCCGTTCTGTGTGTTCTGGAGGTGACCACAACGTGCTAGGTAGCGTCCCCACACACAGTCCCTGGCCCAGAAAGCTTATACGGTGTTGGCTGTTTGTTGTTTGGTATAATAGGGCTATGATAAAAGCAATGACACAGCTGCATTAATGTGAGTTGCAGGGCAACGATACAGGACCTGGGGGCATATAGCTGCAGTATGTTGTGAATGGTGGGACTTGTTTTGAAGACTCAACCCACTGGTGGTCTCACTTCCCAGGGGCCAACGTGGCAGCAGGATCCTTGAAAGAATTGAGCCGTTTTCCCAAACAGCCTGTTTTTGCCCAGGATGCATCCTCCCTCTAGCAGGCCTTCCATTGTGGTGGCTTTCTTCTGCCCTAAAGAACCAAACCTTTCAAATATCTGTACTGAATCATAGATTGTAACCTGAGTCTTGTACAAGATTTTTGCCTGTTATTCTCTCTTGACATTTTAGACGCAGTAAATCTGATCTCTCTTGATAACCTCCCGAGGGTACAGCACAGAAAGCAGACAGCTCAGTCTTCTAGCACTTGGAAGCTGGGAATCTAAATGCAAACACCACGGTGCACATGAATCCTGTAACAGTTACCATCATGACATATCACAAAGGAATGTAGCCTCCTTGCAGGTTGAGTGCCACCTGGACTGATCTCTAGACAGTCTGGCTGGGTATTCAGTCTATGTCCATTATTGGTGATCTTATCACGCCACTGAAGCTTTTGGAGACCACATGATCGACCATGCAGCAGCATTCCTTGGTAAGCACGTTCATAGTTCATCGGTCTTTCATCTTAACAACACATCCATACCAAGAAACCTGACAAAACCGCACCAGTGCCAATGGAGGTAGTTGCTAGGTTTGGCTGTGAATAGCTTAAAGGGCTGATTTTATCCTGTCCTTTAATATAGAGCAGCTGTGTTACAGGTCTCATCAAGCGCCCCCTCTTGGCCACTCACCTAACTGCTATGGCCACTCACCTAACTGCTATCCCAGCGGTGGGATCCCGGGTGCTTTAGCCTCCGGAGTCTGAACGGAGCCCAGGCATTGTCTCTATCTTAGGGACTCTCAGGAAACAGATCTCCCATCTGGCACCCCTTCCTCTGAGCATAGACCACATGGGCCACTGCCGAGTCCTTGGAACCAGTGCTGGCCCCTTAGACACCCCATGTAGCTTAAACACACCCTGTCCCAGAACTCCACCTGAAGGACAGGCACTGACATACACCTAGAGTTGGGGAGGCAGGGTCAGAGGCTTTGCTGTGGCCACACAGCTGAAATTTCACCTGGAAATTGTCATTTACATGAGAATGGAGGTGCAGCTCCCAGCAAGAACTTGGGTTCGCACTCAATCCCTTTCATTAAGGAGCAGGGAAAGGTGGAAAAAGACAGGTGGGCCAGATTCTGCTCTCAGTCACTCCCAGGGAGATCTGGAGTAACTCCATTGATCAGATTTATGTTGGCATAAGGGAGATCAGAATTAGGCCCAAGGTACTGAATAGCAAGGGAGGAACAGCCTGGGACATGTCTTCCAAAGTGCAGCGAATATTTTGCTTGTCAGAATCTAACATGTGTGCGTAATTCAAGGCCGCAGTAACCATGAAGTTGATTTTTTTTCCCCAAACAGCCCATACGAAGGCAAGGAAAGCCGGTCTGTTGAGAGAGCCTATTCCTAATGGTCTGACAACAAGCCCAATATTTTTCTTGGCTTGGGGAGCTGAATGGTTACCTTGATTGAAACTAGTTTCTAATGCACATTTCAGACAGTAAGGCAGACTGCCACTATGTGGCTCACATAGGATCAGTTACACAGAATTTCAGAGAAGTCTTTCTCTCTCCCTCCCAAAACAAACAATCCCGCCTGCCCCCCAAATCCCACAACAAGCCTTGTTTTGCTCAATGTGGCAAGGTAAATATGGCTCCTTACATGAACTGCTGAGAAGGGGAGTTTCATTTCAGGTGGCGACACTGCGCAGAGTCGCCTCCCGCTGCTCGCCAAGCTGACAAAAAGGTTAATGAAACAGAGCAGGCATTTCATCAGAGGGAATACTGAAAATGAGGGAGAGAGCCGCCGTTAATGATAACCAGATCTGCGCGCCTCAGCCCCTGCCACACCGGCTTTCAAATATTTCCCTCACACGCCGTATAGCATCCAAGGAATACCAGGAAATTGCAATTGTTAGACTGGCCAGAGAATGGATTTCATTTGCATTGTTTTAGCCTCTTTGTCACAACCCTTATTTCCACCCCCCTGCCTACCCAAAACAATAATATCTTTATATAGTGCCTTCCATCTTGAGACATCCTAAAGCACGATACACTCTCCTCCTACCACTGAAACACAGTAGCTGCTTTCTGCAGGGTTTCTTGTAACTTTCGCTGAGGCCTTCTCTAAGTGCAAAGTTGAGAATTAAAACCCAATTTAATTAAACTGGTACAAACCACTGTGCAGACATTCAATGGTTTCAACCTGGTTTATATCTATTTAGTTTAAGTCAATTCCTTACTAATTTAAGCTGCATCGATATAAACCAGGTGGAAATCAATTGAAGACTGACCACAAAGGGGTTTGCACTGGCTCAATTGAATGGATTTAGATGAACCAGTGCACCTTTGTACACCAGGGCTGCAGCAGCTGGTACTAGCACTGTCCGAGACAGGCTGGATCACTGGTCCCAGGGAAAACAGCAGCTATTTAGCCGTTCTCAGCAACATGATACAATTGGTTTAGTGCAGTGGGACTAGAGTTAGGCACAATGTAGTTGCTCAAATTAGAACGTGGCCCAAATACCTGGGCTAATATCCCTGCTTTTAAAAAAGTTCCTGGGGATCTTTAATGACATCAAGTGGCTCAGCCCTTGGTTTTACATACCATCGGAAATACGGTAGCTCCAGAAACAGAGAGCCCCTTGGCACCTGGGTGAGTCTAGGCGTCATTCCTGATTCACAGGGAAGAGATCTGTTCTATTGAATCACCTAAACCACTTTCTGTAGCACATGTTAACAGTTCCTAGCTCCATGCCAGAGTTGGGAGAGACACCGGTTCATTGTTGACTCAAAAGAAAAGAGCCCCACCGACTGAATCACTAATAGCCCGGTTTTCAGAGATCCCGAAGAAGTCAGCGAGAGCAATGAGGGCTCAGCAGCTCAGAAAAGGAGGCTACAGCCAGGTACGACACTGGTTAGTGCGGTCCCACCCAGAGGTCAGATGGCTGCAATGGGAGGTTGGACTAAAGAACAGGAATGAGACGCAATGAAACACTGGCATTCTGAGCTGCCCTTCCTCCCTGCAGTGGCTGTATGCAAGCAGCCAAAGTGAGTCAAGAGAGCATTGGTCTCATTGATAGGGCAGGTCTCTAATCAATCCCTGGAGTAGGGCCAATAGCATCACGGGGGCAGAAGCATTGTAGGCAGCGGGATGCTCACTCTGCTGTTTTCTTGCAGACATTGCAAGCCCATTATTAAAATGGATCTTCCCCTCTTGACGCTTCATCCTTCCTGGTCAGGAATAGGAACTTCCCAGAGTCC
The DNA here is from genome assembly GCF_013100865.1 of Trachemys scripta elegans. Taxonomy (NCBI): domain Eukaryota; kingdom Metazoa; phylum Chordata; order Testudines; family Emydidae; genus Trachemys; species Trachemys scripta. Next base: position 8,489,147 of record NC_048312.1, read on the forward strand.
TGCTTATCAGGCTGGTTCTCTCACAGTTCTGAGCATTGAAGTGGAGCTGATGTGGTCAGGCCCCTACGCAGTCAGAGCTGGTAAGAGAGCGAAAGGGGTGGGTGGGTGAACAAGGAAAAAGCTGAGCATTGAAAGAGAGAAAAGGGGGTCAGAGAGAGGGAGAGGAGGGGAATGGTAGAGAGAAGCCAGGAGTGTGCGGGTGGGGAGAGGAACGAGTGATGTGACGCATCTGTAATGCTTCACATTGTCAAAGCACAGAACAGAAATTAATCGAGGGCCTGAACACTCTCCCTTTGTCCTCAGTGGAAGCAAAGTCAGGCTTTGTGTTCACAACACCCTAGAAAGGTGGGTCAATATCCCACTCCTCTTTGGTAGGGTTACCATATTTAAACATTAAAAAAAGAGGACACTCCACGGGGCCCCGCCCCCACCCCCACCCTTACCCCAACTCCGCTCCTTCCCCCCCACCCAACTCCGCCCCTTCCCCAAAGTCCCCGCCCCAACTCCGCCCCCTCCCCTGAGCACCCCGCATTC